>NW_026887997.1:0-9383 GCF_032173495.1 Musca vetustissima | reverse complement strand
TAACTCACAGAAATATTAATTTCCGATCCTATAAAGAATATATATTCTTGATCAGGGTAAAATTCTAAGACGATCTAGCCATCTCCGACTGTTGTAATCTCGCTATCTTCCGAAGGAATTTAGATAGGGTGCTGAAATTTTGCATAGGGTTGTCTTTCGCTTGCAGGCAGGACCCTGGACCGATATATCCCATCATCGAACGTGAGATGGGATATATCGGTCCACGTTTAGGCATAGGCATAAGGGTACCCCCAAATTTTCGGTATTTTGGGGTTTTTGAGAGCGTTTTTCTACCGAATTCGCTGAAATTTGGTACATTGGGTTCTTATTGGGTACTAAATGTCGCCACAAAAAATTATAAATATAGGCCCACTTTTTCTGGTAGCCCCCATATGACGGCACCTCCTAATTTTCAGTATTTTGGGGTTTTGGTCGTATTTTTTTCACCGAATTGGCTGTAATTTAGTACTTTGAGTTCTAAATAAGTTCCAAATCACTCCACAAAAAATTATGAATATAGGTCCATTTTTTGTGGTAGCCCCCATATAAGGGTACCCTCAATTTTCGGTATTTTGGGGTTCGTGAGCGCGTTTTTCAACCGAATTCGCTGAAATTTGGTACATTGGGTTCTTATTGGGTACCAAATATCTCCACTAAAAATTATAAATATAATTCCATTTTTTCTGATAGCTCCCATATAAGGGATATATTTGGGGGTATTTCGGTATTTTGGGGTTATTGAGCGCAGTTTTCAACCGAATTCCCTGAAATTTGGTATATTGGGTTCTTATTGAGTTCCAAATATCTCCACTAAAATTATAAATATAAGTCCTTTTTTTCTGGTAGCCTCCATATAAAGGTACCCACACCGTAGCCCCGTGTGGGAGGTACCACAAGGCATGGACCGATATTCCCCGAATTCGGACTTGAACTAAGTTTGGCAGACATAGTAAGATGGGATGAAATCAAATTTTTCTGAAACGGATTTGGTCCCAAGAAACATGTGGTCTAGAACCAATATTTCGATGAGGCACATTTTCACTGCGTGAAAGTGTATACACACTAAGCCTGTGTATACACACTAAATTATTGTTTACATAATCGGATTGTAGAAATGTCGGTATATGTCCATTATTTGGTATATTCCCTATATTTTCATTTCAAGTACCTGTCAGTATATCTATGGTGGAGGGTATGCAAAGTTCGGCCCGGCCGAACTTAACGCTTTTTCACTTGTTTTAGAGTAACTTCTACATTCGAGTACATACAACAATATAATTGGTATCAATTTGTAGATCAAGATCCTCTTGGATATATTATCAATTTCTACGTCCTTTCTCTTTATAAAATTTCGGGCCATAATTGTGGGCTCCAGAGCGACTAGAAAATAGTTAAAAAAAGTTTTTAGTCCATTTCATCCCCTAAATTTTAACCGATCCATACCAACAACAATAGGCATCCATAACTGTGGTCTGTAGCGTGTTTACAAATTATAATGGACAGACGGACGGAGACACATGTCTATATCGACAATATTTTGCGGCGTTACAAACTCTTGAGGCCACACAAAATTATAATACCCTAACAACATATGTGTGTAGATTGTAATACAGTGTGTCAAGTTTCGTTGAAGTCGGCTCAGATTTATATATATCTGTCGTATCTCTTTTCGTCCGATTTCATGACATTGTGCAACAAATGCCTTGCGTTTGTTCGATTGAGACGAAATTTTTCAAAAGAGATTAAGTTTTGTTGAAGTCGGCTCTGATTTAGATATAGCTCTCATATTTCTTTTCGTCCGATTTCACAACATTTGCAAAAGAGATGAAGTTGAAATTTGCAACGAATTAGATGTCTTGTTTGCTTAAAATCGGTCCGAATTTTTATATAGCTCTCATAATTAATTTTGTTCGATTAAATATTTATTTTACACCAAATATGGTTTGCTTATAATCGGCTCATACGTAGGTATAGTTCACATAGTTAACTTCTTCCGATAACATGTCAATTGTCCTCCAAGGATGCTACGTCTGTCCTACCGACAGAATATTGTACACATGTCATGCTTGGATATTTTCTTATCCTTGTGACAACTTAATATAACTCAACATATAATCGCCTATACAAATATTTTATTTGCCAAATCGTTTCATTCTGAACTCTTTCCAAACTCATTAGATGCAAATAAATTGGTGGAAACTATGTAAATCCTCTCAAATAGTTTTGGAACATGATTTTTTTCCGCAATACAAATTGGACATTATTTGTGATTATTTTTGTTAAAAGAGTTTAGCTATTCTTAAATTGTAATATTGGCACCCAGACAACTGGTATGGATGCCAAGGCTGTGCCAAATGGCTGTGACACTAAACGACACTTGACAGAACATTAGTTGAGTTATAGCCGACAATGGTGAGGGTTGTGTTGGCTCGAGTATTTTTGTGTTTGAACATTAGTTTAACCTCGAAATAAGCATTATTAATACCGTCAAAGAGCGACATGTCTCAAGCTGTCACACACACAGTCACATCAAAGTGGCATGCAATGACAAAATATATGACAAAAATTGAAGAATTTTCTTGAGCTTTGTAATTTGAACTCACGAGTGCCCCTGCTAGCAGGTTTTGTCTTTTTGGATTTTTTCATTTCACCAATCGATTTCCAGCGTATACATTCTTACAATTGCAACGACACTTTGATCTTTACGGAAAAAAAATGTGCATAATTTATGGGCCAATACCACCGCCGCCATCGACATTACCACAAAGTAGTAAGCAATCTGTTGTCTTGTGTGGTTATTCTTTCATTTGGTAAAATGTATATTTAATAACCCTTTTCGTAATGTTATGCAACACGTTTGTGGGCAGCAATGTTTATAAGAACTTATGATCAGAGCCTTGTCTATACACCAACCTCTCTGTACAAACTCACACTTTGCTTGAGAAGTCTTCCAGAACTCTGTTGGAAGATACAATTGTTGGCAAGCCTTCTCTTGTTTGTTTTTTGTGTTGTTATTATTGTTGCCGGGTAATGGCAATGCTCCTGCTGTTGTTGCTGTAGTGGCTTCTGCTATTTGTAATTTACATTTTTGGCCACAAAAAGCATCATTAACTTTCATTCTTATTGGCAATTGCCACAGAAATTACAATTGTTCTTGTTGCCGCCTCCACAACAACATGTTTGACTTGTTCAACTTGTTGTTGTCATTGTATTTCTTCATATTCGTGGTTATTGTCCGTTGGGTTGAGAAACAGTGGTTATAAATATCGATGTTGGGGTTAATAGATAACCTAAAATATGCCATTGTATAAAGTCAAAGGCTACTGTTGATCGGCAATGAATAAACCGGCTTTTGAATGATAAATTTAATTTCTATTATTCTAATGCTGTGTACATTGTCGAAACGCGAACCGTTTACTTTCATCAAATATAACATAATTTTGGAGAGTATGGGTAAGTTTTCTCACCGAATTGGCTGTGATTTGGCATTTGGCTTATATCAGACTTTAGTGGAGAATAATAATAATAAAACGACATCAAGTGTGAAAAATTTATACAAACTCGGAATAAGATCGGTTTAATCCTCAAATATCAAGTGTTCTTCAAGCTTCCATATATAATTTCGGTTCAGATTTACATATCCGCTGTACAAGTTCACTCCAAAGTTGGATGAAAACCAAATCCTTCGTGTAGAAGGCCGAATAGATAGAGCTATTGTTCCCGAAGAGACCAAATCACCTATAATTTTGCCCAGGGGAAGTCGTATTACACAACTGTTAATAATTAATTTTCATAAAAATTACAAACACCTCAATCATGAGACCGTTATAAACGAGTTGAGGCAGCGATTCTACATTCCTCGGTTGAGAGCTGTTTTCAAAAAATCATTAAAGCAGTGCCAAATGTGCAAAATAAAGAAAGCTGTCCCAAATATTCCTCAAATGGGGAAGTTACCAGACGCTCGACTGGCAGCGTTTTGTCGCCCTTTTACATTTACAGGTGTAGACTACTTTGGCCCAATTATGGTGGCGGTTGGTCGACGTACAGAAAAAAGATATGGTGCTTTGTTTACATGTCTTACCTTAAGGGCTGTCCATATAGAAGTTGTCAACACCTTAAATACCTCGTCGTGCATAATAGCAATTAGAAATTTTATATGCCGTCGCGGAACACCGAGGGAGTTCTTTAGTGACAACGGCACGAATTTTGTTAGTGCTGAAAAAGAAATTCGAGAAGCAGTAGGAGAAGTTGATAAAAATGAACTAGTACGTGTTTTTACTACGTCTACAACTAAATGGAGCTTTATCCCACCCTCGTCTCCGCATATGGGAGGGGCCTGGGAAAGACTCGTAAGATCGGTAAAGAACGTTTTTTATAGTATTTCACATACTCGTACACCCAGCGATGAGCTACTTCGGGGAATGCTGGCCGAAGTAGAAAATATAATCAATTCCAGACCATTGGTTTACGTCCCTATTGAACATGAAAATGCCGAAGCAATAACGCCAAATCATCTGTTGGTGTATTCATCAAACGGTATGAAACCTTTAGCGACATATGACGACAGCGGAGTGGCACTTAAACATAACTGGCTCGCTTCTCAACGGTATGCAGAAATATTTTGGCGCAAGTGGGTAAAGGAATATTTACCATCTTTAACGCTTAGAACGAAGTGGCATCAAAAAACTAAGCCGTTGCAAGTTGGTGACTTAGTTATTGTGGTTGACCCGTCGAGTCCAAGAAACGTGTGGCCAAGAGGTAAAATTATAGATACAACTATGTCAAATGATGGGCAGGTACGAAAGGCGAAGGTCCTAACTAGAAATGGATTAATGGTCCGCCCTGCAACAAGGTTGGCGGTATTGGATGTGTCGCCTATTTAGGAGTATGATTTCGAAATCCTCTCGTCATACTGCCGGGGGGTGTAGCCGCCACCCTTAATTTATAGCAAATACATCCCTGAAAAGATGCAGCTCTGACATATTATCTTATTATATTTTATACTATCCTTCTACTAAAATTATGCACTTCTACCCTCTTTTACATCCGGAATGCCCTTTTTAAAAATCCCTTTCGTAAAAAGCAGAAGTAGTTGTGCATAGTTTTCAAAAATTAACAATTTGATGGTTTGAAACCAAAATGTAAGCATATGTATATATATATTTTAATTACCACTTGTACTGAATTAATTATGAATTATTTTAAGGAATTAAAACATAAGGTTGCGTCACAAGTTGACAATAAAGGAATAATTGTATTTCACTGAAACTAACCTGTGTTGAAAATCAATTCAAGCCATCGAGAGCTACTGTTGCGATAGTTCCTGGAAGTCTTTTCCAATATAATTTCTAGTTCCTGGAAGTTTGACACGGCGTAATGAATTGAGAATGATGTGTGCTAAGTTTCGTGAAAATCGGGTCAGATTTAGATATAGCTCCCATATATATTTTCGTCCGATTTCAGGTAAATGGTGTACCAAAGTCCCTATATATCTTTATATGAATTAGGTCTAGAATGATGTGTGTTAAGTTTCCTGAAAATCGGTTCAGATTTAGATATAGCCCCATATATATTTTCGTCCGATTTAATGTAAATGGTGTACCAAAGTCCCTATACATATTTCGATTTGCACAAAATTTGGCATAATGTACTGAAATGAGTCTGGAGTGATGTGTGTAAAGTTTCCTGAAAATCGGTTCAGATTTATATGTAGCTCCTATATAATTTTTCTTCCAATTTTATGTAAATTGTGCACATAAGACCCGTAGTTTGTCCGATTGCCATACAATTTTAAACAATAAACTGTAGTTAATATAACTTAACCTCTGCCATTCTCATTGAAATCGGTTCAGATCTTGATATAGCTTCTACGTATATATTATCGTCCGATTTTACACAAAATTGACACAAATTTTGCACAACGTAATAAAGTTTTGAAATGTGGAAAGTTTTAAAATCGGTTCAGATTTGGATAGAGCTTCTATATATATTTTCTCCTGATTTTAGGTAATTTTGTCCCATTGTAAGAAGCAACCCTATATATGAAGAAATGAAAAATTTAGTATAAGTTGCAGAATTCGACGTCTGTTAGCATTCATCTGTTGAATATACCTAAAGTGTTGAAGGGTATCATATAGTCGGCCCCACCCGACTTTACTACTTTCTTTAATGGTTTTTAAATCGAATTGTTCCATTGTACGCAAATGACTCAAAATCTGCCCAAACGTTCACTTATAGAAAAAGATCACATATATAAATTCGTTAGGATAAATATGTTGAATATACGCAAAGAGGTGAAGGGTATCATATAGTCGGCCCAGTCCAACTTTACTACTTTCCTTACTGGGTTTTCTATTACATTTGTAGTTTTATTCAAACTTCCACAAATTTTACGCTGGTGTATTATTCCCCGTTGGGGCAGAAACTTTATTTCTAGTAACGGTATATGATGGAGGATATAAAATGGTCGGCTCTTCCAAACTTAACGACTTTTTCACTTGATCAAAATAGTCACAGTTACCAATCAAATAATTTTTGTAGTCAATATTTTGTAAATTTTGCCAAAGCATTCCATTTATTCCGAAACTATAACAATTTCCGAATTATAAACAAGCGAATCTTGGGTTCAGGTATTTTAAACATTCGACAATATTATCCATATATTATTGCCAGTATTTTGATACTTCCGAACAAAAAAATAATTTTTTAATCACTGTCTCCACTTGATTCTGCTGATTCTGATAATGACGATGGTAAAATCTACATACGCTATGCTACCACATTTACCTCATCCCGCCCTCCGTTTGTTTGATAATATCATACATATTATGCAACATATGCTACGACATGAAACAACCAACAATAAAATGTAGCAAAAAATTATTGTATTGGAAAATATTACTGCCGGCTGTTTTGTATTTTTTGCCAGTTTCTTCACTCCTGCAAAACAATTGATGCATCCGATATACACATATTCGTGTATTGGTGAGAAACGGAGAGTGTGGTTGTGTGTGTGTGTTTCATTGGCAAAAGGGATATTGAACGAATGTATTCCTTGAATATGCAAATTCATACACACATTTAAACGCATATACGCACACAGATATAGTTTTATAGTAGAACTTCTCTATGTAATAGTATGTTATAGGGAAGACTTTTTACGTTATAGAGAGGTTATTTTGCATGAACAAAAATTAAGAATAAAATAGAAATTTCGTTATAGACTAATATCCGTTTTAAGGTAAGTCGCTTTATGGTCGTATGACTGTATTCACATTTCCACGCAACACATGCCTGTAATTGTATAGATATGTATATAGGAGCGAAAGAACAAATCAACGACCGACCATCTTAACAATACAATACGGTTCTGTCCCTAAATGACCCTCGCTGCTGTTGTTGTTGTTATGAGAGCTGCAAACCGGAAATGTGAAATTTATAAAGGAAGTTTCAATAATTGCTATCAATTTTCGAAAAGACTTTTACGCATTCTATAAGATTCATTTTAGCAATCGGAATATGAACCGAAGAATCATCAAGAGACTACGTAATAGGATAATTAATAGTTTGATATAAACTACAGAATTCTGATATGAAGATCATTTGTGAAATGTGTAAAATATTAATATTAAAATTGTACATTAAAAATATCAAATAAAGTATGCACAATGTATTTAATGTATTATCAAACGACAGATTTTCAACTACACTGAGTACACTTAAGGGATTGAAATTGTATTCGAAAGATTAGGTAAATTATAATACATTTATTACAAATGTTTGTTATTATATGTGTATAATTTCCATTACCATTTCTCTCATCGTTGCAATGATAGAGATTGACGAAGCCTATGGGCGAATATTTCGTCAAATGAATCTCTAGACGGTAGATATTTATTAAATAAAAAACTGCGAAGAACTGTACAAGAATTTGTTTACAACCGGTCAAATCTTTACCGCCCTCAGTCCCCATATGAGAACACATTTTTAAAGAGAGACAACTATAAGTAATACCATTAACTTTCTCATTGTAAATACACGTATGATGTATAAACAAGAACACGTGGTCCTGAGAGCCAAGCAAGTGTTATTTTTAGTGTTTTGTAATCTCGGTTCTTGGTGTATAATATTTCGATTACGTGTAGAGAAGCTTTTTATATTTGAAATAACGAAAAAGTGAAAAATTTGGCTAAAATGTAATTTAAGGTCCCCATGTAGGGACACCGATTTTTTTCTCAAAAGTGTGCAATTAAATTTAAGTTTTTTATGGAATTCCTTCTATTTAGTCGGTAGAGTAACTTCGGGTAATGTGGACTATGCGTCTAATGTGGACCCCCATATCTAAGCAAATGTTTGAAATATGTCAATGCCGCCTTGATAAATGTTTTCCTAATTAGTGAAAACAAACTTCAAATTTGGTTTTTAATAAATAATTTGAATTTTGAAAATTTAGTTGTAGAAAATGTTATAAAAGTGTGATTTGGACATTTATTAGCACAATAGTCGAACAATTTTGCAAAATAGTCGATCATTTTGTTTTTCTCGAATATAAAGAGGTTATGTATTTTTCTTGTTTTCTTTAACAAAAATATACGTTATAGCTGTAATTACAATCGGTGATTTTTTACTTTTTATTCATTTTTGAAACCGATAATTATTTTTAAATAAAAATATTCAATGTCGGGTAATGTGGACCACTATAAAAAAGTGGCACCTTTTCGTGAAGACGAGTTCGAAACATGGGCGCTCTGGATATGAGCAGAGGTATTCTATCCTCTGAAAACTCGATATACGAAATTACTGGTGCTTCGGTTAGATAATGAAGCAAGGACCTTCAAAGTACTGCAAATGGGGCGGTACCCTTAAATGAAGGCTATTCCAAAGCATGAACCCACATATGTTTTTGCACTCATTGTTACCCAAGAGTGCAATAAATTGAAATTAATCACAACCAATCCACAATCTACCTTCAACTTACTGATCATCATTACCCACACATACTGGTCCACATTACCCGCCATGTTATTATATCCTTCGCCCCACTGTGGTACAGGGTATTATGTCTTTGTGCATATGTTTGTAACAGGCAAAAGGAAACGAGATAGACACATGATTTCTTTTGAGAATATACATAGAATCACTTTCTGAGTCGATTTAAACATGTCCGTCCATCCGTCCATGTATTTTTGTGAACAATGTACAGGTCGCATTTATGGCCCGATTTGGATTATAGGTCACTTATTTGGCCCAAGAACGAACCCTATTGAAATTGGGAAAAATCGGTTCAGATTTAGATATTGCTCCCATATATATTTTCGTCCGATTCAAGGTAAATGGTGTACCAAAGTCCCTATATATCTATATATCGAGTTGCACGACATTTG
>NW_026887996.1:0-93671 GCF_032173495.1 Musca vetustissima | reverse complement strand
CCGTTAGTTTTTTATTGCCCTTACCACTACCACTAGTTCCACTCGGGCCACCAGAATTCATTGAATTCACGGAGGTTTGTTTCGCTAGCTTAGTA
Source organism: Musca vetustissima (assembly GCF_032173495.1). Lineage (NCBI taxonomy): Eukaryota > Metazoa > Arthropoda > Insecta > Diptera > Muscidae > Musca > Musca vetustissima. The sequence goes on along the minus strand of NW_026887996.1, from coordinate 93,576 downwards.
TTTGTTGTATTATTTGAGCAGAAGGCATCCTTCCTCTTACGCAGGAATGAAGCAAAGAGCAGAAAGTATTGATTAATCGACTCGATAACAAGTTGCATGGAAATATTGAATAATCGATTTTGTGTGTGCTGTCGATTAATCGAAAAAGGGTTGCCAATGTCACGTTAATCGGTCTTCAACCCGTAATGTATGGGAGTGTTCAAATATTTCTATTAAAAAAATTCTGTTAAAGGGGAATTACCTTGATTATTCGTCAAATAAATTTTGCATTATCGCAAAACCCCTTATTAATGGTCTGTTCCCGTACTGAAAGAATCTACTAATTTTTACTATTTTCTTCGATATCAAAAGGAAAATTTGTTATCGTAGTAATAAATTGTACATTCTTGCAGGTTTTGGAACAGACCATAATAGTGCGTTTACATTTAACCGGATTTCGTTAACCTAGTGGGTTTCATTTGTCAATTCCTTTGCATATATGTCAAATAAATCCTCATAAAGTAGGTTAACCCGGTAAAAAGTTGTAATGTATATGCCGTTTTAGGTAGCAATGTGTAGGTCGAATTGATTTATTAAAAATGGTTTCAATGGAAAAAACTTTTATAGAATTTTGGTCTGCTCCAGAACCTAGAAGAATAAGTAATATTTTACTGCGATAACATGATTGGTCTGTTCTCGTGTCTACTAGTTTTTACTATTTTGTTCAATATCATAAAGAAAAAATGTGTTGTCGTAGCAAAAAATAGTAGATTCTTGCCATACGGGAACAGACCAGATATCGAACAGAAATAGTAAAAATTAGTATTAGAATCTTATAGTACGCTAACAGACCCTTTATAAAAATACGCATAGTAGATTCCTACTGGAAATACCATGGTTAAATTATTACAAGGTAGGATATAGCTACCATGGTACAATTAGTTTTCGCTTATAGCCCACAACTATAGTTGCAAAATTTTTGTGGAATATAAGCGAATTAGGACTATATCCGAATTTCTTTTTAAGCCCTTTAATGGACTATAATACGGCATTTACATCAGAACTTTTTACCGGGTTAACCTACTTTATGAGGATTTATTTGGCATATATTCAAAGAAATAGACAATTTAAACTCACTGGGTTAACCAAATCCGTTACAAACCGCATATTTTTAGTTACTTTCTTCATAGATTACACGAATTTGAAGCTTTTTTAATTTAGAGCTAATTTTTATTATTTTATGAACTGTTTGTCTACTTTATTTATTTTATTTATTAAGTTAATTAATGTTTTTCCTGTACAACAAGTCAAAAGTCTTATAAGTGGCAGTACAGGATTATATATATATGGTCTGTTCCCGTACTGCAAGTATCTACTACTTTTTACTCCGATAACACTTTTTTCCTTTATGATATTGAAGAAAATAGTAAAATCGAGTAGATTATTGCAGTACGGGAACAGACCAATAATCACATGTCCATAATTTTTTTTTTTATAATTGGTCTGTTCCCGTACTGCAAGAATCTACTCGATTTTACTATTTTCTTCGATATCATAAAGGAAAATTCGTTATCGTAGTAAAAAGTAGTAGATTCTTGCAGTACGGGAACAGACCAAATAAGTATCTTGGATATTATAAATGGTCTGTTCCCGTACTGCAATAATCAACTACTTTTTACTACGATAACGAATTTTCCTTTATGATATCGAAGGAAATAATAAAATCTCTTTCAGTATGGAAACAGACCAAAAGGTGGTAAAAGAATGGATACATAATGGAAAATAATATATATGATTAAAAAACATGAGTTGAAATAAATTAAAAAAAAAATGAACTACAATAAAAAAATGTTTTTATTCTTCATAGTCTTTAAATAATTTCAATTTTTTCACCATACTACCATTTTTGCAACTTCTATGAATTTAGCAATTTTTGACATTTGCAACTATTGCAAGAAATATAAAGGCTTCTATGGCCCAAAAAAGGCATTTTAATTTTCTATCGCCTACAAAAGGCATTTTAAGGTATTTAAAGGCTTCTATCACCAAAAAATAAATTTTGAGGCCTTTAAAGGCTTCTGTCGCCTAAAAAAGGCATTTTAATTTTCTATCGCCTACAAAAGGCATTTTAAGGCCTTTAAAGGCTTCTATCGCCTAAAAAATGCATTTTAAGGCCTTTTGAAGCTTCTATCGCCTAAAAATACATTTTAAGGTGTTTAACGGCTACTATTGCCTAAAAAAGGCATTTTAGTTTTCTGTGGTCTAAAGAGGCATTTTAAGACCTTTAAAGGCTTCCATCTCCTAAAAATGGTATTTAAAGGCCTTTAATTGCTTCTATCGTCTAAAAAGGCATTCTAAGGCCTTTAAAGGCTTCTATCGCCTAAAAAAATGCATTTTAAGGCCTTTTAAAGCTTCTATCGCCTAAAAAAGGCATTTTAGTTTTCTGTGGTCTAAAAAGGCAATGTAAGTCCTATGAATGGTTATATCGCCTAAAAAAGGCATTTTAAGGCCTTTAAAGGCTTCTATCGCCTAAAAAGGCATTTTAAGGCCTTTAAAGGCTTCTATCGCCTAAAAAAATCATTTTAAGGCCTTTTAAAGCTTCTATCGCCTAAAAAAGGGCATTATAGTTTTCTGTGGTCTAAAAAGGCATTGTAAGTCCTATGAAGGCTTCTATCGCCTAAAAAGGCATTTTAAGGCCTTTAAAGGCTTCTATCGCCTAAAAAGGCATTTTAAGGCCTTTAAAGGCTTCTATCGCCTAAAAAGAGACATTTTAAGGCCTTTTAAAGCTTCTATCGCCTAAAAAAGGGCATTTTAGTTTTCTGTGGTCTAAAAAGGCATTGTAAGTCCTATGAAGGCTTCTATCGCCTAAAAAAGGCATTTTAAGGCCTTTAAAGGCTTCTATCGCCTAAAAAAGGCATTTTAATTTTCTATCGCCTAAAAAAGGGCTTATTGAGGGCTTTAAAGGCTTCTATCGCCTAAAAAAGGCATTTTAGTTTTCTGTGGTCTAAAAAGGCATATCTAAAAAATTTTTGAAATATGACAATGACGCTTTGATATACGTTTCTCTAATTAGTAAACACAAACATCTAACATGGTTTTTAGTACATAATTGTAGCTTTGAGAATTTAGTTAAGCTCTTATTAAAATTAATTTGAAAAGCTTTTTAGCACAAGAGTCAAACAATTAGTTTTTCTTAAATATTTCCCACAATAAAAAAGCACGGTAATCTGTAATTACAATTGGTGAGTTTTAATTTTTATTTATTTTTTAAGCCGATAATAAAATAATGCAAAGTCGGCTAATGTGGACCACTATAAAAAACGGGGCATTTTCATGGGGATTTGTTCAAAACATGGACCCATATTAGAAACAATTCTACGGGGAGGTATTCTATCCTCTGAAAACTCGATATGCGAAATTACAGTCGCATCGGTTGGATAATGGAGCTTAAACCTTCAAAATACCGCAAATGGGGCGGTACTAAAACATGAACCCATATATTTTTGCATTCATTGTTACCCAAGATTGCAATAAATTGAAATTTATCACAACCAATCCACAAGCTGCCCTTGTTGTGTAGAGTATCATATGGTCGGCCCGTTCGACTAGACTGCTTATCTGTTTTGGCTTATCATTGTTCTACAACAGTTGTTTATTGTAATTGCTTGTTAATGTACCCGCCTTGGTAAAAGTCACATGTACAATTTGTATAACGTAAATACTATATGAGAACTTATTTGAAATGTTTACAAAGGAGTTGACAATTGAAATCCGGTACAATGTAAACGTACAATAAATACTGGATTAACAATGTAAACGTACTATAAGTTGCTATAACATACCTTATAATACGTACAATGTGTTTTACAACTTTCAATACAACAGTAAAAATGTTGCATTGGTTTGAAAACCTAAAACGGCATTTACATTAAAACTTTTTACCGGGTTAACCTAATTTATGAAGATTTTTTGACTTATATTCAAAGGAATTAACAATTTAAACCCACTGGGTCAACGAAATACATTACAATGTAAACGCACTATAACTCGTTCTACTCGTTCTGTTCCTACGATATCATAACAACACACAGTGGGCGATTGGGCCTCGCTAGCGGCATTTAATTCAAATTTGAAAAAGCGTTAATTTTTTCACAAATCGATAACAGATGCTTTGATGCGATTTTTGACGTTTTTTATGAGCTCTACGATCAGCTGATCATCAGCTGTGAGCTGTCAACACACAAAATATGTTTTAGCAAATGCTTTACAATATTTTTTCTTTGTTGTGCGCATTGATTTCGAGCTCCTTGGGAATTTACAATTTGTACTTGTTTTATTAAAAATGTGTTTTTTTATTAACTTCAAGGTAAGTATTACATATAAAATCATTGTTTGTGACCGGTCTATAAATGTGTTGTTCATAAAACGTAGTGGTAATTAAGTGTATTAACAACTAGCCCGCTATAGCGTGCACCTGTCGTTCGTGGAGTAGAAATTACAAGATTCGCACGGATTAGGTCTAACTTTTTTTAGCGTGGAAGTAAATCTGCGAAATGTTACTAGTAAGCTTGTAGAAAAGTGGAAAAAATGTTAAAGAAATAAGTTTTTTTTTTTTTAACAAAAACAAGGAATAGCTATATACGCCGTTAGTATTGATTGAATGATCATCTTCCGAAGTTATGGGACGTCCACAAAGAGATATTTAGGAGTATTGCAAAATAACGCAAGTTAAGAAATTGTCAGGCTTTACTGCAGCTTGTATGAAGGTGGAGAACGTAGTGCTTCACATGTGGTCTCATTGCTAAACGCCGACGAAGAGTTTCGCGGTAAGATTTTGAAAACTATGAGTACCCCTCAGCGTCTACCGACAAAATTCTCTGATGAAAAATCACTGGCGCTATTTGTAGATGTTGGACATACCAAGTACACATAGAATTTGTCAAAGAGAGCCGCTAAAGGGCAAAACGCCGATATATATCCATGCTACGACAAACTGTGTTGTGCGACAAAAAAATGCTATCCTAGTGTCATCGATGATCATTTCGCTGAAGTACCATTACAAAGCTTAGTGGACCATACGATTACTAGGATTATTGAAGCACACCCAGAAAGTTTTCACAAAAAAAAAAAAAAAAAAAAAAAAAAATAGTAATAACACCCAATTAACTGCTACTTATAACGAGTGGTTTTATCTAAGGCTGAAGTAAGCTCAGTCGCTGCCAGGGTCAACCTAAGGACCCACAAACCTTAAGTAAAAACACGAGTGATTACAATTTCAATCTTTATTATAATACTCTGGTGTTTACAATATGAATAATAGTCTGGAGGTGAGATAAGCTTTTATGTTGGAATCTTCTAATCGGTAATGGTAGCTGGGTGTGGACGTCGGATCGTTAATAGTCGGCTGGTTACAGTCGGCTCGGGGTGGTTAAGTCGGCTCGCAACTAATCGGCTGGTTGGTATTCGGGTTTGGTTGTGGTCGGCTCGAACGTGTACGGCTGGTTACAGTCGGCTCGAAGACACTCGGCTAGCTGATGTCGGTACGTTGGAGATCGGCTGGCTACAGTCGGCTCGAAGATACTCGGCTAGCTGATGTCGGCTCGTTGAAGATCGGCTGGCTACAGTCGGCTCGTTGAGGATCGGCTAGCTGCTGTCGGTACGTTGGAGATCGGCTGGCTACAGTCGGCTCGAAGATACTCGGCTAGCTGATGTCGGCTCGTTGAAGATCGGCTGGCTACAGTCGGCTCGTTGAGGATCGGCTAGCTGCTGTCGGTACGTTGGAGATCGGCTGGCTACAGTCGGCTCGAAGATACTCGGCTAGCTGACGTTGGCTCGTTGAAGATCGGCTGGCTACAGTCGGCTCGTTGAGGATCGGCTAGCTGCTGTCGGTACGTTGGAGATCGGCTGGCTACAGTCGGCTCGAAGATACTCGGCTAGCTGATGTCGGCTCGTTGAAGATCGGCTAGCTTCTGTCGGTACGTTGGAGATCGGGATCGGCTAGCTGTTGTCGGTACGTTGGAGATCGGCTGGCTACAGTCGGCTCGAAGATACTCGGCTAGCTGATGTCGGCTCGTTGAAGATCGGCTGGCTACAGTCGGCTCGTTGGGGATCGGCTAGCTGTTGTCGGTACGTTGGAGATCGGCTGGCTACAGTCGGCTCGAAGATACTCGGCTAGCTGATGTCGGCTCGTTGGTGTTCGGTTGGATGCAATCGGCTCGTAGGTACTCGGCTTGCTGAGTCGGCTCGTTGGTGTTCGGTCGGATGCAATCGGCTCGGGTACTCGGCTTGCTACAGTCGGCTCGTTGGTGTTCGGTCGGATGCAATCGGCTCGCTTGCTGGTGTCGGCTCGTTGGTGTTCGGTCGGATGCAATCGGCTCGTAGGTACTCGGCTTGCTGGTGTCGGCTCGTTGAAGATCGGCTGGCTACAGTCGGCTCGTCGGGGATCAGGGCAGGATACAATCGACTCGTTGTTGGTCGGCAGGTTCGGGGTTTTCAGGGTTCGGGTTTGTCAGGGTTCGGTTAGTAGTTATTAGTATGGAGCTAGCTATGAGCGGGAAGCTGGCTATGAGCGGGGAGCTGGCTATGAGCGGGGAGCTTGCAAAGAGCGAGGAGCTGGCAAAGAGCGAGGAGCTGGCTATGAGCGAGGAGCTTGCAAAGAGCGAGGAGCTTGCAAAGAGCGAGGAGCTGGCAGAGAGCGAGGAGCTGGCTATGAGCGAGGAGCTGGCTATGAGCGAGGAGCTGGCTATGAGCGAGGAGCTGGCAAAGAGCGAGGAGCTGGCAAAGAGCGAGGAGCTGGCAAAGAGCGAGGAGCTGGCAAAGAGCGAGGAGCTGGCTATGAGCGAGGAGCTGGCTATGAGCGAGGAGCTGGCAAAGAGCGGGGAGCTGGCTATGAGCGAGGTCGAATCGTCGTTAACATTCACCAGTATACGAGACTGCGGACAAGCCACACATCTTCGTCACTCGTAGTTCGGTAACGTCCGAGGTCGACCACTTCGGCATGGCAAAGTGGAACATATATCCGTATGGTACTATGAAGTGAATGAGAATTATTGTGTACTTCAAAGAAGTTGTCTGTTGTTTAATGCAATGAAGTTGAAGTACGCAGGTAATGATACTGGCTTAGGTTTAGGGTGAGACGTTATTTACTACTAAATATTGAGGTGGGTTGACATTAACTGGGGTCGTGCATAATGTATGAAACGGTCACGTTACATCTCCCCCCTCACTTCGAGGAATAAAATGTACAGTGTTGATTTTATTGTGGTAAGGTTTGAGATCTTGGCCATTCACTCTCCTTTAGATATTTTATCTTGAAGTCGTATTGTTGGAGCTCCAGTGCCCATCTTGTGAAGCGACTGGAGGGATTCTGTAACGAGTGCAGCCATTTCATGGAATGGTGATCCGTTATTACGTTGAGTCGGTACTCTTCGAGATATCGTCGCATTTTCTTAATGCCCGAGAGGATGGCCAGGCACTCTTGTTCGGTCGTCGCATATTTCTTTTCCAGATCGGAGAGCGAACGACTAGCGTATGATATTACTGATTCGTGTTCTGCTGGTCGTTGGAACAAAACAACGCCCAAACCCTCGAGGCTGGCGTCGGTTTGATGGAAGAATTGTCGTGTGAAGTCGGGGAATGCTAGTACGGGTGCTTCGGTCAGGTTTAGTTTCAGGTTTTCGAATGCTTCCGCTTGTAGTGGTCCCCATTTCCATTGTGCCGATTTCTTCTGAAGCAAATTTAGTGGGCTTACAACTTTTGCGAAGTTTGGTATTGGGTAGGCATCAGGTTCACTGGCTTCGTGTAGTTGCCTGTAGTCTATACACATTCGCCAACCTCCTTGTTTCTTTCGAGCCAATACAACCGGGGCACTGTATGGACTACAAGAAGGTTCAATCTTATCTTGTGACAGGAGATTATCGGCATTTATTACTTCCATCATGGCTGGATTGCGGGGTATGTACCGCTGTTTTATTGGTTCATGATGTTTCGATTTTATTGTGTGTTTGGCTATCGTACATAGACCCTTGGACTGCGAGAACTTTTCTGTGTGGCGTAGGAGCATAGTGCTTAACTCGGCTTCCTGTTCGACTGTAAGAAAATCCCGAGATGTTATCGTATGAGCATAATCGATGATCGGTTCATCTCTAGTTCGTACTATGATTTCACCATCTAGAGTCAACCTGCAACACCGCTTCGCGAGGAAGTCCATACCCAATATCAGTGGTTCGGCCTGAGTTGGAATTACGGTGACGCCAAGGTTAGTAATCTTTCCTCTATACTCGACATTTAACCGAAGATCCGATTCGCAACTCGTTACCGTCTGGTCGGCCATTTGGATTTTTCTTTTCGTCGTGCCGGGAAATACTCCTTTTGAATGTAACTTCCGTCGCATAGTCTCATCAATGTAGCTGAGCGATGCTCCGGTATCAATTAGGGCATTTACGTTGATCCCCTCAACACACACGGAAATAAAATACCGACTGACCGGTCGCTGTATTGGGGATGCCGAACTCCTACGATCGGGATCAATGCAGTCGCAGTCTCGTGAGAGAACGTCATCTCTACCACAACGAGAACAAAATCGAATCGGAATTTGTTGACACCGCCACCGCGTGTGACCAGGGCGTTTGCAGCGCCAACAGTGCGTATTCCGAGAGTAGGGGGTATCTGCTGCATGGAGCGTGTGCGACGTATGAAGTTTCTCCATTCGGGCCTCGTCCCGTTTTATCAGCTCGAAGTCGTCGGTTAGGCTTATCAGTTCATCTAAGGTCTGGAAGTCAGACCGCCGTACATAATGTCTGTACTCCGGTCGAAGGCCGTCGTATATGCGATCCAGATGGTTCATCGATTTTAATTGTGGATGACGCCGCGAAGTGGTGAGCATTGTTAATATGTAATCTTTAGCTTTTTCCTTGTTCTGCTGGCGGCGATTGTAGAAGGAATGCTCTATCTGGCTTAGGTACCGCTTGGGCAGGAAGAATTTTTCGGCTTCCGATCGGAAGTCGGTCCATGTGTGGATGTCGTCTCGTTTCACTCGGTACCATTTCAGCGCATTTCCTTCTAATATGGTAAGGAGCGAAGGGAGTAGACCATCCAGGGGAATGTTATAACACTCGGCAAGTTCTTCAATTCGCTCGAGGAAATCGATCAGATCGTGGTCACCCGAAAATTTGAGTGACCAACGGTGAATTATATTCATTAACTCGATGTATGACATTGTACTCGTTGTACGATCTATTGACGAAGGAACTTCCACAGATGCCTCTGGTAGAAATGATGGCACCGAAGTTTTAACTTCCTTCTCTAATTCCCGTAATAGGTTTTCAGCGGATGCGCGTGTTCGTTTTTCTCTAATATGTTTGCTTAGTTGTTTCCGAAGGTTATCTACAGTGTAGCCTTCGGTATGAAGTCCAACTTTCTGACTTTGTTCAATTAGCTGCTCTCGTTTCAGCAAATATATCCAGCTAAGTGATTCCGGACTTAAGAAGTCGCTTACCTCCGAATGGTTCCTACTATTATTCATGGACCACGACGAATCCTCGCTGGCGGTGGATTTCGGTTTTTCGCTGTTCGTCTTTTCGTCGGGTCCCTGCTCGGGCGCCATTTATAACGAGTGGTTTTATCTAAGGCTGAAGTAAGCTCAGTCGCTGCCAGGGTCAACCTAAGGACCCACAAACCTTAAGTAAAAACACGAGTGATTACAATTTCAATCTTTATTATAATACTCTGGTGTTTACAATATGAATAATAGTCTGGAGGTGAGATAAGCTTTTATGTTGGAATCTTCTAATCGGTAATGGTAGCTGGGTGTGGACGTCGGATCGTTAATAGTCGGCTGGTTACAGTCGGCTCGGGGTGGTTAAGTCGGCTCGCAACTAATCGGCTGGTTGGTATTCGGGTTTGGTTGTGGTCGGCTCGAACGTGTACGGCTGGTTACAGTCGGCTCGAAGACACTCGGCTAGCTGATGTCGGTACGTTGGAGATCGGCTGGCTACAGTCGGCTCGAAGATACTCGGCTAGCTGATGTCGGCTCGTTGAAGATCGGCTGGCTACAGTCGGCTCGTTGAGGATCGGCTAGCTGCTGTCGGTACGTTGGAGATCGGCTGGCTACAGTCGGCTCGAAGATACTCGGCTAGCTGATGTCGGCTCGTTGAAGATCGGCTGGCTACAGTCGGCTCGTTGAGGATCGGCTAGCTGCTGTCGGTACGTTGGAGATCGGCTGGCTACAGTCGGCTCGAAGATACTCGGCTAGCTGACGTTGGCTCGTTGAAGATCGGCTGGCTACAGTCGGCTCGTTGAGGATCGGCTAGCTGCTGTCGGTACGTTGGAGATCGGCTGGCTACAGTCGGCTAGTTGAGGATCGGCTAGCTGCTGTCGGTACGTTGGAGATCGGCTGGCTACAGTCGGCTCGAAGATACTCGGCTAGCTGATGTCGGCTCGTTGAAGATCGGCTGGCTACAGTCGGCTCGTTGGGGATCGGCTAGCTGATGTCGGTACGTTGGAGATCGGCTGGCTACAGTCGGCTCGAAGATACTCGGCTAGCTGATGTCGGCTCGTTGGTGTTCGGTTGGATGCAATCGGCTCGTAGGTACTCGGCTTGCTACAGTCGGCTCGTTGGTGTTCGGTTGGATGCAATCGGCTCGTAGGTACTCGGCTTGCTACAGTCGGCTCGTTGGTGTTCGGTTGGATGCAATCGGCTCGTAGGTACTCGGCTTGCTGATGTCGGCTCGTTGATGTTCGTTTGGATGCAATCGGCTCGTTGGTACTCGGCTTGCTACAGTCGGCTCGTTGGTGTTCGGTCATCAGGGCAGGACTCGGCTTGCTGGTGTCGGCTCGTTGGTGTTCGGTCGGCAGGCTCGGGGGCTTGCTGGTTCAGGGCAGGATACAATCGACTCGTTGTTGGTCGGCAGGTTCGGGTTTTCAGGGTTCGGTTAGTTCGGTTAGTTAGCTAGTATGGAGCTAGCTATGAGCGGGGAGCTAGCTATGAGCGGGGAGCTAGCTATGAGCGAGGAGCTGGCTATGAGCGAGGAGCTTGCAAAGAGCGAGGAGCTGGCTATAAGCGAGGAGCTGGCTATGAGCGAGGAGCTGGCAAAGAGCGAGGAGCTGGCTATGAGCGAGGAGCTTGCAAAGAGCGAGGAGCTGGCAAAGAGCGAGGAGCTGGCTATGAGCGAGGAGCTGGCTATGAGCGAGGAGCTGGCAAAGAGCGAGGAGCTGGCAAAGAGCGAGGAGCTGGCAAAGAGCGAGGAGCTGGCAAAGAGCGAGGAGCTGGCAAAGAGCGAGGAGCTGGCAATGAGCGAGGAGCTGGCAAAGAGCGAGGAGCTGGCAAAGAGCGGGGAGCTGGCTATGAGCGAGGTCGAATCGTCGTTAACATTCACCAGTATACGAGACTGCGGACAAGCCACACATCTTCGTCACTCGTAGTTCGGTAACGTCCGAGGTCGACCACTTCGGCATGGCAAAGTGGAACATATATCCGTATGGTACTATGAAGTGAATGAGAATTATTGTGTACTTCAAAGAAGTTGTCTGTTGTTTAATGCAATGAAGTTGAAGTACGCAGGTAATGATACTGGCTTAGGTTTAGGGTGAGACGTTATTTACTACTAAATATTGAGGTGGGTTGACATTAACTGGGGTCGTGCATAATGTATGAAACGGTCACGTTAAACATAAAGTATTTAAAACTTTTTTTATTTAACTTTGTTTTTATTATATAATTTTTTGTTTGTTTTTAATATACTCTTTCATTGCCAACATTATTCGTAGTTTTATTAAACACATTTTCTTTTGCATATTTTCAAAATCTTAATATTACAAATAAATAATAATTTTAAATTTTGTTTTTCTAAACATTATTTTGTTTTTCGTTTTTTTTTTGTTTCAATGAATCAAAGTGCACTTGGGTGTGGGATTTTCTTGTTTGTTATTGTTGTTGTTCGTCTTCTTCTTGTTCTCTGTTTCATTTCATTAAACTACGAAAATGGATTACTAGATAAAATGTGGTTTCTTCTTCTTCTTAATTATTATTTTTTATTCACTAAAATGGACGACAAGTTGTAGATAGAGAGGATAATCCTTATCAGATGATGGAGGAGGGATTCAAAAATATATATAGATGTAGTCCAAAAATCGGAACAAATGAAATATGTAATGTATAAAAAATGGCTGAGTTATCTGTAGGTATTTTTCTGTTGTTGTTGTTGTCAAAGATAAGATAAAGTCCACCAGTGGCTTATAGTCTGTAGAGTAGGGGGCAGGGGGGAAAAGGAACTTTTAAGGGGGAGAGGGGAGGAGGGAGGAAGGAAGGGGTATAAGGAAACAAATACAGATAGTAGATATAGGAGAGAGAGTTTTGGAAAACTAATAATTAACGAAATGAAATTAAAGGAAGACCAAAAAAACTATGTCGGGAAGATTTCCATATTTTCTACTACTTTCATTTTGGAAGTTCGATCAATTGGAAAATATTTTTATTTTTTATTATACTAATAGATTTTATTTTTTTAAATTTTTGTTTCTTCTACTTTTTTTGTAAAAAGCCATGGTAAAAATAAAATGCAAAAAATGTCTATATCTCTTCTGTGTGGTTTGTTTGTATGTGTGTTTGTTTATTGGTGAGGAAGGAAGGATTTGGATAATGTCTATTAAGGGCAAACTACTCCCATTACTGGTATTCCAAAGAATCGCTATCCAACACGGTGGAGGATTGTTTGGAGGTTCGACGACGCCAGTAATCCGAGTAGCGGGCCTCATACTGTGCAGTTGTACGCCACGGTGGCCATTTCAGCTATTCCTCTACCAAATCCCAAACCATCAACGAGGCATCAGTGCCGCCGACAGTAACCAAAGTTTGATCGCCAAATAGGAAGCGTACACAGGCCACCATGCCTGAGTATACTTTGGCTTCGTGAAATTCGGCCCTGGGGCTTATGCAGGGATATCTGCAATCAACAACAAAACAATTAATAAATAAAATATCCATCCTCAGCTGGTGACGGAGACATACCTAAACAAACGTATATAACCATCTGCATCACCGGAGGCCAACATATCCTGGGCCGTGGATCGTGTACAGGTAGATATAATTGTATTATTATTACTATAGTAGCGATTACTCCACATTCCCGCCACCAAAAATCCAACCGTGCAATTGCTTGTCAACCATTTGACATCTTTCATGGCAATGGGGCTACGTTCGGGACTCAGCGATTTCACATCCCAGAACAGCAAATCAAAATCAATTGTCACCGTTTGCACAAAATTACCATCCATACTCCAATCCAAATGGGTCAGCGGTTGAGAGCCACGGATTTTATTCACTTTCTTGTAGGAGAAACCATCTCGGGAGACGCGGAATAAATAAATGCTGCCATTCTGAGAACCCATTGCAATCATATCGCCCACTGAAACGAATGAAGAAGAAAACATGTTATTTCACACATGAAACGTTGGGCGCCATTTTGTGTGCTCTCACCTTGATTAAATGCCACACAATTTATGGGTGAACCACACACCCTTAGTGTCAACATAACCGCTCCATTTTCACAATTAATAACCAATAGATGACCCTCAGTGCTGCCAGCAGCCAGGGCAGTACCAAACGGATGGAATGCCAACGAAACACATTCATAGCCCGTTTGTATGGTCCAAATAAGTTTACTTTTACGCCACAAAGCAATGTGTTTGTCATGACCTGCCGTGGCGAACAGATCATCCTCGGGATGGGCGGCCAAGCCCCATAATTGGCGGCCATGACCAAAAACAACTTGGGTAAAACGTCGTTGCAAGGAACCTTCCAAAATATTGTTGCGTGTGGTACCCACATAGATGTTGCCATCATTGCGTCCCGGACGTTGGGGATAAATTGTGCGTACACCGCCAGCAGATTCAGGAAGCTAAAGACAAAAGAAATCCAATAAATCCCTTTATAAATTAAAATCCCTCCCTCCCACTTACCTTGGTATCGGCAATTTTCTTATAATTTTGCAATGAATCCCAGGCAGCAATCTTACGATCCTTCTCGCCGCCCGATAGCAGAGTACCCTCACCCAACATTATCAGACAACCAATACCCTTTGTGTGTGCCTCAAATTCGGTGCGTACAAAATAGGCACCATCGGAGTCAACCGAATAGATGGTAATAAAACCATCTGAATCGGCGGTTATAACATCACCATCCGGTTCAAATTGTACACTGGTAACATGTGAACGTGACGGTTGCTTCACAATATCTGTCCGCTCGAAAAAGCCATCTTTGCGACGATGCCAAAAAGCCAAATGTCCGCGACCATGTGTTATAATTAAATTATCGTCTAGAGGATGGAAGGCGGCACCAGATAAACCTTCTTGTAAAGTCTGAAAAAAAGGTATTTTAAGTCGAAAATAATTCATGATATATCCTTCGAGAATACTTACGGCAACTTTACCCAACAAATGCCCCCATTGCCACTGCCACACGGAGAGTATACTTTCACGCCCGCTATCCACCGCCAAAATGTAGCTACCTCCATTCTAAAAAATTAAAAAGTTAATATCAATAATGAAATATTTTCTTTATGAATGCCTAAATTAGTTTCCCTAATTAAAATTAGGTCTTACTTACCAATTGTGAGAAGGCAACCGCAGTCACACCCGTATCCAATTCACCCATACCAAAAACATATAACGTCTGCAAGGACTCAGTGCTCCAAATGCGTACATGTGCCTGAGATTTTCGATCACGTCCAGCTTTTTGTCCCGATGCCACAAGTTCTCGTGAAGGATGTACGTCCATGCTGAACAAATAACGATAAGAAGAAAAGATAAATAGTCGAGAAAGTAGTGTTCATAGTATTCACTTAGCGAGTAGGCATTTTTTTTATAATAAATATCGACGCCTCCATAGAATAATATACTAAGTCTGAAAAGTGAGTTTCAGTAGAAGCTCTCAAGGTATGGAAGTTTCTTATATCTTACGTGCCATGCTAAGTACATTTTTGCTTATAACTTTGGTTTGGATTGGCCGATGATTACCAAAATTTCAGAGAATTTAAATTAAGGACCGTAGTATCTAAAAACGTAAAGAACTTTAAAACATGCTAAGTCGACTTAGTATACTATGGTTCGGAGGCGTCGATATAGTTAATGTCTCGCTGAGAGTCTCTTGTGTAGAGGAGGGAGAATTTAGTCAAACAGGGATAAATTTTTAGTTATATCAACCCTAGATTTGTACTAACTGCCATCAATGTCTCTTCATTCGTCAAAATTTACGAAACCCACTCGATCTTCTAACCATTTTTCCTATCACTTCTCTTAGGGCTTCCAGAAAGCATCGTCAACTTACTAGATAAAATGCCGTTGCATTTTGATTCTTGCCATGTAAGGTATTTTGTCTTAGCTCTTGGGCTATTGTTCGTCGCCATGAGTTTCTTTTCGATTTCCTGATCCTTGCCGATTCTATTCAAACGCCATTCTGATTATGGACTCTTATGTTGTAGCCACATGTAATCTTCATTTGTATGGGTTTCTAGTTTGTTAGGTTCCAGACCTTTATTTACTTATGGTTTTGGGTCAGCATATTCTATGTATAATCCCGAGGCATTTGTTTATGAATACCTGCAGCTTCTGCAGACACAAGCCACTACCGGATAGCAGAATTGATTTTATACATGCTTCGAATATTTTGTATCTTGGTTTTATTGGATATATGAGAACTTCTCCACCCGGCAGTAGTCCGAATGCTGCTCTGGCATTCTATTTATTACATCCATTTCGGCAACTCCACTTTTTGTTAGAGAGCTTCAAACATTCTGATCCAGTCTACCCAACCCTTCTAATTTTGACTGCATGCGAGAGAGAGAGGCTCCATGCTATACGTCTTCTCTGAAGGAGACTTCATTCCTTATTTCATCCAGTACAGTTTTGAACAATAAGAATTTCATAGGGAATTCTTGCTTAATTTCCGTGTTGCTGCTGAAGCATCCTCGTACACCTATCTAATTATTCGGATTTTTTACTGGCTTACATCCTTTTTGCTCAATGAGGCTGCATCATCTCTCAGTATGTTATGTAATTGTCTTCGGTGTGTGGTGTCGAGCAGGGTTATTCCTTTACAGTAGTTACAATCTTTCAAGTTTCTTTTTTGGGTAACAGCACAACCATGCCTCTCTTACTCTCAATTTCATATAATATGAGGTATTCCACTTTCTTCCTCCTAAGCTGATATGATGTGAGGTCGAAGAATTTCTCTTTTATTTCATTTAAGCTGGGAGCGTTACACGAATCTTCCATTGGACTGTTATTATTATTATTAGTGTTGGTCCTGACGTTACTGTGGTGGTGGTCACACTGTGCAGAACTAAAATCTTGAAGCAATATGGACCGCCAAAATCTGAAGAAACCCCCTAGCCGGGATTTGAATTTTTAGCTAAGGGGTTTGTTTAAACCCGGTTTTAATTTGATAGATTTGGGCCGGATTTTCAAATAATACGTACGCATAACATATGAACTATTCGGAATATTGATTCATTTTTTAGACTTAGATAATTCAAACCCCAGCTGGGGGTTTTCTTCTACCATCATAAGCTTTAAGCGACGTAGCCCCGAACTGAATTTTTTTCACAGTAAATTTATGTTTTCATTTTGTACTAGTGACACAACACCCCCCCAAATGAAATCCTGTATATCCTGCATTACGATATTTTATGTTCTGGCCAGCTGTTTCTTCGGCTGTTTTTGCCCAATTTTCTACGAACTTCCTTTTGTCTTTTCTTGCAGGGTTCTTCGCTTATTTTGCTAGCGTATACGTCAAATTAAACCCCCTGGTTTTATGAATATGGGTTTCATGAGTAATACTTAATATAATTATAAACTCATCTTACACCAATGCCCATTATGAAGAACTAGTTTAAGATAATCAACAACCATTATACCGGCGAGGTCAGATTTTTGTAAAATCGTTGGATGTCGCTGTTCATATTGCCTACTCGCATTCTGCAGCGGCCATAGTTCACAAACTCTTTATATACCAGAACTCTGCGTTTTGCTTCAAGCTCTGATCGGAAGACTTTACATATGTCATATTACACGATCTTAATGGCCAACCGACAGTCCCATACCATAAAACTCTCTGTTCACCGAGTAGTTCTCTCAATAAATTGTTGAAACCAAATGTCGACGATACCACAAGTTTCAATTTTAGGCATCAAAAAGTAGGTTACATCGTCATGAGAAGGGTCGCCCTTAATGGCTAGGTTATTACCGTCATCTTTTTTGAAACGGCAAACATTTAACTCCGATTATGAGGTTAGGTTTATGGCTCTATCAATAAACAAAGTATTCTCCAACATATTTTTTTAGTGGGGAAAATCGTTGATCATAATTTTTTTCTTGATCTGCAGGAAAAATAGAAGTCATTGGGTTTCATATCTCACTTGTACGGCGGATGATCCATGATTTGTCTTCTCTTGACAGTCCTTTCTTGCTCAAGTAGAATAGTAACCACATGATCAATTTTGCCGAAAAGAAAAGGAGCAACTTTCGGATTCGGCTTATTTTCGAAGACCCACACGGTTGATTGCAGTTTTGTTTCGAGTTTATACAAAGAAATCTGCGATTCGTTATACGAAACGATATTTAACATCTTTTGAAAAACATTTCTTTGCACCAATCCCCACGAGCCTTTTTTGAGTGGGTCATTGGGTTTCATGTTTCGCTTGAACGTCGGATGATCCATTAATTTCACGTTTTGGAATTTAGCAGAAGTGTGAGAGATCGCATTGTCATGCACAATGATTCGTCTTCTCTTGAAAGTCCTATCTTGTTCTTGTGAAAAATTTTGCACGAAGATGTTCCACTTTTTCGGTAAATGATATTTTGATGTCAAATGGCGCGATCGTTTATATCTCTAGTTTGCCAAGTTTCTTTTGATTTGATCGTTCATATAGATCTTCCCGTTCATTGGCCAAATAACCTTGCGAACTTCAAGAAACGGTTGAACTATGGAACTAAGTGACTGACCTACATCTTTTACAGGGTGAACCGCCTTAGGAACGAAAATCTCATCTCTAAATTCTACGGATAATAATAGTGTTAGGCCATACTTAAATTGACTAATTTATAGGAACTATTTCACTAAAGGAGCTAACGTTCATATAGTTCCTCTAGTTTACCTAGTTCATTCATTGACTGAATTAACTTACGAAATCCAAGAAACGATTGAACTAAAAGGGACTATTCCGCTAAAGGAACAATCTTTCAAATAGTTCCCATTGATTCAGCCATTCATTTTTGCTCTAGTTCACCTAGTTCCTTCTTGACTGACTTAACTTACAAATTTCAAGGAACGATTGAACTAAAAGGAATTATGGAATTAAATGACTGAACTAGTTATTTTACAGAGTGAACTGCTTCAGGAACGATAATCCCTAAATTCTAAGATGCAATTCTTACACTTATTATTTCGAAATTAATATTCGCGATAAAAACTAATACATACCACATAATATCTTCTGTATGTCCGGTGTAATGACGCTGAGCATCTTCTTCGCGATCTAGTAAAACGGCGACTGCAGCAACATAATATAAAAGTTCGCCGGATGGCAAGACCCAAAGATTGCGTCTGGCATCAATGCCGCGATAGCCATGGCTAAAAGAAGGAAAATTGATTTTGAAATATCACAAATACGGATACCCGACTTTTAAAGTTCCATGGCAATTATTAACTAAATAACTTTGAAAGTCTAATTATTTTTGTTGTCCTAAAAAAATATTTTTTAATTTTTGTTGTGTGGCCACAGAACTTTAAAACTTCGATAAACGACATATTACAGCATGTGAAACCTGCCGAAAAATAATAACATCTTTCGCCTCGGCATACTTACACCCATTGTAATTGCAATTTCTTATCTGGTGGTGTATTATCGGCTGGTGCATGATGTAGTGGTGGATAAAATGTGCGTCGAAGTCCCCTAATAGTGACCTTCGTTGGATCTTCTTTCATCATATCGATCATACTGTATTCCCCATTTGTGCGTAAAATTTCACTTTCCGGTGCATATAAAATACGTGGACGACTTTTACTGCGTGGTCGTGCACCACGTAAAGGAACCTTTGGAAGATCTTCGGTTGGAAGTATGGGAGCGGCAGCCATTACCGAAGGTCGTGAACGTGAACGACGTATGGGTGAGCCGGCAATCAGCGCTGTACCGGTGGCCAAATAGAACGTGTCCACATCGGCAAATTCATTGCGTAGCTGTGAAAAACTGCGTACCTGGGGAGAAAATAATCCATTAACTGTTGGTTACAAAAACTTCCCAATCAATATTACTTCTCTCTACATACCTCTTGTCCTGTGCCCGTGTACATTTTCTTAGCTCCATTAATTTTCAGCACTTGACCCAAATCTTCCAGCACTTCTTCGAATGGCTGTGAAGTGCGTAGATTGAGTAAGACACGACACTGCAATGACAAACAGGAAAATGTGATGGAACAAATATTAGCTTTGATAATAACAAAATGAAATAGCAGCAATCTGGCAAGAAGTGTGTGAAAATCACGTTCGACAAATATGACAAAAGTTTGTATATTGATTTCACAGATTTCTTGATAGGTTATTAATATGTAGATGGTAGTGTTATGATGGTGTGTGGAATAGTAAGAAGACAAAGATTGTTGAATTTGACTGGAAATTGAAATGTTCAACAGAAGATCTTCCAAATATAATTATAGAATGAACCAAAATTTATACAAACACGTAAATTGAATTAAATACATTTCAAATTTTGAAGTCATAATTATTTAAAGATTTTTAAGAATTGAAATCTTAAGGTTTCAATTTTAGGAATCATTTTCTAAGAATTCTCTTAGCATGGATTTTTAGGAAGCAAATTTCCAGAGGTCTCCAGGAGAGGATTGCTTAAGGAAGGCATTTTTCAGTGATCTCCAAGCGTGAATTACTGCAGGTAAAAATTTGTCCAGGAGAGAATTGTTTCATTAAAAATTTCCCTAGAATTTAGAGTTATTCAATATAGTTCACGGAGCGGATTGAACTTTGTCGTTCCTTTGTTTAGAAAGGAACTAGTTCCCTATTGTAGTCTCTTTGCACCATATAAATTATTTTCTTTGAATCTCGGTCTTGCATCGTCCTTTTTATACCCTCCACCATAGTATGGAGGGTATATTAATTTAGTCATTCCGTTTGTAACTCACCGAAATATTCATTTCCGACCCTATAAAGTATATATATTCTTGATCAGGGTAAAATTCTAAGACGATCTAGTCATGTCCGTCCGTCTGTTGTAATCACGCTATCTTCGGAAGGAATTGAGATAGGGTGTTGAAATTTTGCATAGGGTTGTCTTTTGTCTGCAGGCAGGTCAAGTTTGAAGATGGGATATATCGGTCCACGTTTAGGCATAGCTCCCATATAAGGGTACCCCCCAATTTTCGGTATTTTGGGGTTCTTGAGTGCGTTTTTCAACAGAATTCGCTGTAATTTGGTACATTGGTTTATTATTGGGTATTAAATGTCTCCACAAAAAATTATAAATAAAGGTCCACTTTTTCTGGTAGCCCCCATATAACGGTACCTCCTAATTTTCAGTATTTTGGGGCTTTCGGTCGTATTTTTCCACCGAATTGGCTGTAATTTAGTGCTTTGAGTTCTTAAAAGGTTCCAAATCACTCCACAAAAAATTATGAATATAGGCCAATTTTTTCTGCTAGACCCCATATAAGTGTAACCCAATTTTCGGTGTTTAGGGCTTCTTGAGCGCGTTTTGCAACCGAATTCGCTGAAAATTGGTACATTGGGTTCTTATTGAGTACCAAATATATCCACTAAAAATTATAAATATAAGTCAATTTTTTCTGGTAGCCCCCATATAAAGGTACCCACAAATTTCGGCATTTTGAGGTTGTTGAGCGCGTTTTTCAACCGAAATCACTGAAATTTGGTATTTTGTAGCCGTATATGGAAACAAATCTCCCTATCAAAAATTATTAATAGTCAACCCCTTTTAGGCGTAGCCCCCATATAACCCCATTTTTTATATTAATATAATTATCTGATTTTTCCGCGTTTTGGGTTTGGTTCTAACACTCTGTTGTAATCATTTCACCTGCGAAGGATATCGAGATAAAAAACTAGAACGTACGGTTCGATAATGAACTATATGTGAACTTTAACCCGCATTTAGGCTTAGCTGTGGCCCCTGTGTGGGAGGTACCAGAAGGCATGGACCGATATTCCCCAAATTCGGACTTGAACTAAGTTTGGAAGACATAATAAGATGGGATGAAATCAAATTTTTCTGAAACGAATTTGGTCCAAAGAAACATCGATGAGGCACATTTTCAACGTGTGAAAGTGTATACACACTAATTAGTCATAAGGCTGAGGGTATAGTTATTGTTTACATAATCGGTTTGTAGAAATGTCGGTATAGGTCCATTTTTTGGTATGTTCCCTATGTTTTCATTTCAAGTACCTATGGTGAAGGGTATCCAAAGTTCGGCCCGGCCGATCTTAACGCTTTTTCACTTGTTTTTTTTCGCTCACATAGTTCTGATTTTTTTTCATCCATAGTTGAATGAATGAAAAATAAAAATACTCGGCAATGAATTTCTAGAAATAAGTCATGAACTTAATACCTTAACGGGAAGATTTACGAAATATAACAACTTATTTGAAAATTCGACATCTTTGGATCAATTTGTCCAATGTCCAATTGATTCCCTGCGAAGAGAGAGAGAGAAGCCATCATATGCATTTGTCAATCCTAAAAATGTCCTACCAATACAAGAAATTATAGTTCGTGACTATAAGGTATAAAACCCCATACCTTGAAGTAAAGAACTATCTATATTGGTGAATTTACCGGTAGTATTTTTACAGAGATTTTCAGGAGTGACATTTTTTAGGAATATTTTTTTCTTAACGAATGTTTATCTCAGAGGTCTTCATGAGTAGATTTCTTAAATAAATTTTTATCTCCGATGAATCCAGAGGTCTTCATGAGTAGATTTCATAAATAAACTTTTATCTCCGATGAATCCAGTCGTGAATCAGTGAAAGGAACAAGATCAAATAAAGGTACGAGATCAGAAAAAGAACTATAGGAACTAAAGGACTGTATCTAGTTCCTATCGTTCCTTTATCGGAATAGTCCGAGACTTTAAGGTATGCGTTTTTATGCAGTATTTTTAAAGAGATTTCCAGGATTGGATTTTTAAGAAATATTTTTTTTCAGGATCAGGCAATGAATTTCTTAAATAAACGATGACTCCAGTCGTGTTTTTTTTAAATGTACTTCATACCACTGGTCTCCAGTCGTGGATTTCTTAAAGAATGTATTTTCTGCAGCCATAGATTTCTTAAATAATGTTTATCACAGAGGTCTACAGGCGTAGATTTCTTAAAGGATATCGCGAATTTATATAATATAGTTAATCCCATATGCCCACAGGCGTGGATTTCTTAAAAAATGTTTATCTCAGAGGTATCCAGGCGTGATTTTCTTAACCAATATATATTTATGATATCTCCAGATGGAGATTTCTTAAGGAATGTTTAACTCAAAGGTTTCCAGGAGTGAACTTCTTAAAGAATGTTTATCTTAGAGGTCTCCTGGCATGGTTTTCTTAAAGAAAATGTTTATCCCAGAGGTCACCAGACATCGATTACTTCAAGAATGTTGTCCCCAGAGGTCTCCAGGCCAGGATTACTTAAATAATGTTTATCCCAGAGATCACCTGACATCGCTTCCTTAAAGAAAGTTTTTCCAAAGATCTCTTGACGGAGATTTCTTACTTACTTACTTAGCTGGCTTGTTATAGAAAGGTTGTTCCATAAGCCGAGCTTAAAAAAATTTCCAAGCGAGTCGGTCTTGTGCGCAAGTCCACCAATTTGGAAGACCAGGTTCCAAGGTGTTTTTTTCTACTTGGTCTTTCCATCTAATTCATGGCCTTCCCCTTCTACGGGAGCCATCAGTGGACTCATTTTTATATGCCTTTTGAGCTGGGGCATCTTCATTCATCCGCACAACATGACCTAGCCACCGAAGTCGATGCAGCTCAATACGACTGACTATGTCGATGTCCGTGTATAAATTGTAAAGCTCGTGGTTCATTCGACGCCGATATTCACCGTCGACGCAGATCGTCCCGTAGATCTTTCGGAGAATTTTTCTCTCAAACATCCCAAGAGCTGCCTCATCTGCTTGCGCAAGTACCCATGCTCCTGATCCATATAATAGCACGGGTAGTATCAGAGTCTTGTAAAGTGTGAGTTTGGTCTGGCGGGAGGTGGCCTTGTTTCTAAACTGCTTACTTAGACCATAGTAGCATCTGTTGGTCATCACAATCCTTCTCCGAATTTCAAAACTGATGTCATTCGTTTTATTTATGGCGGTACCAAGGTATATAAAGTCTTTAACTACCTCGAAGCTGTAGTTCTCAAGTTCCACAGTTGGTTCGAGTCTACTGGACGTCTTGCACGTTGATACCATCAGCTTGGTCTTCTCGCCGTTTACCGCCAGACCCACTTTGGCAGACTCCTTTTCAATTTGTTCAAAGGTGGCTGTTACCGCTCGCAATGTTCGACCCATTATATCGATGTCATCGGCATAGGCGAGTAACATGTGTTGTTTGGTGTACAGAGTGCCATTTCTGTTCACATTTGCGTCTCGTATGACCTTTTCCAGTAGAATGTTCAAAAAGATCACACGACAAACTGTCACCTTGTCTGAATCCTCGTTCGGTATTGAAGGGCTCCGATAGGTCCTTTCCTACTTTAACTGCTGACCTTGTGCCACTTAAAGTTATCCTGCATAGCCGTATTAATTTTGCAGGAATGCCGAACGCAGACATGGCTTTAAACACCTCTGAAGGGATACGCTGTCGAATGCGGCTTTATAGTCGACAAATAGGTGGTATGTGTCGATGTGTTTTTCGTGGGTCTTTTCCAGGATTTGGCGCAGAGTGAAAATCTGGTCAATGGTGGATTTGACAGGTCTGAAGCCGCATTGATATGATCCGATGATGTCATTGACCATTGGCTTCAATCGTTCACACAGCACACTGGATAGTACTATATATGCGATGGGAAGGAGACATATTCCTCTATAGTTGGCACATATCGTCTTGTCTCCTTTTTTGTGCACGGGACACAGGATGCTGAGGTTCCAATCATTGGGCATGCATTCAACTAGCCAAATTGTGCTAATCAGCTAGTGCATGCTCCTGACTAGCATCTGGCCACCAGTCTTGAATAGTTCGGCTGGTAACCAATCGGCTCCTGCTGCTTTGTTGTTCTTGAGCCGAACATTTCTTAAAGAACGTTTATCCGAAAGGTCTCCAGGCAAGGATTCTTAGAAGTCTCTATGTGTAGATTTCTTTAAGAATGTTTATCCCAGAAGTCTCCAGGCGGAGATTTTTTAAAGAATTATTGGTATAGAGACCTCTAGGTAGAGGTTTCTGAAATAATGTTTATCCCAGGAAAATATTATTTAAAATATGTTTATTCAAGAGGCCTCCAGGAGCGTGGTGATTTTTCTGGTCTACAGGGTTCAATTGTGACCCCAAAACCACGAAATTTTATACCAGGAAGGAAATCTGGCCAAATAATAAGTATGACTGTTTTGATGAAGATCGGTGAAGCGGTTCAAATAGACCTAGATATCTGTGTGAAAAAATACAAAATTTGTATTCTGGGGAATATATATTTACTCCTGAAGGTTAACACCCTATTAAGTTGATATCATATCCAAGAGGAGTGGTTTACCTTTAAATTGATATTGTTGTATGTACTCGGATAAGGGAGTTATATGTCAATATTTAACCCTTTGTGGCACAATGTTGCCCGCAGGCAACAAAATGTTTTAGAGCTTATATTTATTATACAGCTAATAGATATGCATTCTTTGGATTTCCTATGTCAAGACCTGATTATGGACGACACATATCACAAGAAAAATCTAAAAAATTCAAATTTTTGGTAAAGTTATGAGCTTTTTAATTCAGAGAAGAGGGAACACATTTGTACAGTACTAATATGTGTATACATTCCAAATCATTTAAATAGCTTCGTATTCGAAATGTACTAATTCTGTCATTAGAATTATTTTTGATTCTTGTAAAATAGAATATAGAGAATAATTCAAAATGAATGTACTCTCCCGAATGCAAGGATATAGTGATGTCAAATTTTGTCCATATCCTATCTAGGATAATCGCATTTAATCTGTGAACAGAAAATTGTTCTATGATTACGGAAAAAAATTCGGGGCTCAAAGGGTTAAAGTTGTTTATGTGTTATAATATTGCCTGGTATTAATATTACCCCACTAGGGGGCCGAAATGTCGTCCTGATCGCATTGATATTGTACATGGAGTTCCGGTTATGGTCAAGGACGACACCTATGAATTTCGATGATGTTGTGCATGAAAGGGAACACTTTATTTTTGTCATATATTCTAGTCGCTGTTTAGATGATGATCGGCCACTATTCCCAGGGTCAAATCTACCAAAATCTAAAGTGACAGCTTTTGACCGTTAATCGGTCTAAGAGGGTGCAAATATCGCGAAATATTGCCCAAGAACAGAATATAGTCTCTGAAAGTTACATTTTCGTAGTAGTTCTTTAGGGTATAATATGTTCGACACCATCCCACTATAGGTCAAATGACCGGTTTTTCTGTGCAAAGTTGGAGAAAATCAAAGTGTCGTTATTCACGAGTTGTTGTTGTTACTCTAAAATAGATACACGTGATATTTATTAGTGCTAAATATAAAGTACCGTTACATAGCTGGCCGTGCGAGTCGCTCAATACAATTTATTCTATAAATATGCTTATATTTCTGTGGGGCTTAGTCAACTTTGAGTGCGTATTATTTCGATTGTGTTTACAATAATTAATTAGTGTAAAATGGAAAATATAGATACAAGTGAGTATTTTATATTAAATCAAAACATTTTTATGTTTGCGATACTATACTTGAAAATAACCCTTTAGTCTATGAAGACTTTAAAAAGTTAATGTAATTTGATAAAAAAAATGACCCAATATTACCTCTTTTAAATATTGCACACAAATTAAGTGATAAGTAATGAGTTAATTTAGGTTTATTTCAAATTGCGATTTTTTGCGTTTTACGAGTAATGCCTCTTTTATCTAGGCAACTTCCGTATAAAAAATCTAACTTTTTTAAATATGGCGAAAAGGAGGTAACAAAAAGAAAAAACATGGTGCTGTTTTCAAACATGTAGTGAGCAAAATTGCTGTCGACAACATTTCGGATGAAGGAGAGAAATTTTTAAAACAAATAGTACATTAATTTTGCTTAACATAAGCGCAAAATTTGGAAAAATGTCACAGAAAGATGAATGTTTTCAAAGACAACCAGTAAGGAAAGATCAAAAGTCAGACTGGACCGACTATATGATACCGTTTACCACTTTGGGTACAAACAAAAATGATAATGTGTACAATATCCTGTTGATAGAAGAGACATACCATCTTTGGATGACCATTAACATGGAATCGGGTAAAAAACAAATGTGATCTACATAGATATTTGAGCCAATAAAAACCATACACATGACATTCTGAAATATATAAGAAAATTGCATGCCAATCGCATAAATATTGAAAGTTTGGTGCACCATATAACAAAAATCTCAATATGGACCGATTTCCAGGAAAACTTCATAGATGCCAAACTGGACTGAATTCAGTACGCTGTGCAAAATTTCGTTTAAATCGGACCATTATTGGGAGTTTGGTGCACCATTTACATAAAATCGGACGAAACTATATATGTGTGTTATATATATATTAGGACCAATTTCAACAAAACTTCGCAGATGTCAAACTCGATTAAATTCCGTACGTTGTGCTACATTTTGTCCCAATCGGGCAAACATTTTCAGTTCGGTGCACTAATTTTGTCTCAATCGGACCAATATTGGCAGTATGGTGCACCATTTACATAAAATTGGACGAAACTATATATGGGAGCTATATCTAAATCTGAACCGATTTCAACAAAACTTGACACATACCAATCTAGACCTAATTCAATACTCTGTGCAAAATTTTGTCTAAATCGGACCAATGTTGGCAGTATGGTGAACCATTTACATAAAATCGGACGAAAATATATATATATATGTATATATATATATGGGAGCTATATCCAAATCTGAACCGATTTCTTCCAAATTCAAAAATAACGATTCAAGTAACAAAAAAATTAGTTGGGCCAAATTTCATGACGAATACTATGATTTTGTTGCCGCTATTAATTTTGCACAGAAAAAGTGGTCATTTGACCTATAGTGCATCCGACTAAACTCCTCCGCTCACAGGTTTAAAATGTGTTTATCCGAGAGAAAAATGTGCCTTATCGAAAAATCGAATTTGATTTACTCGAAGGGAGTAACCGATTTCATCCATCGTCATATTTCTTCCTAACTTATATCAAGATGGGGAATATCGGTGAACTTCTTAACAAAACGTAAAATATTATGCTACAATAAAGAATAAGTTGGAGGAGGATTAATAAAGAATGCAAATCTAATATCAAGCGAATGGAGTATCCGCTTTGATCCAGACATTGCATATTGTAATATTTTTAGTAAACTTAGGTCAACTTGGAAGATAAAACGGCATGTACATGACAACTTTTTCCCGGGTTAACTTAACTTATGAGGATTTATTTGGCATATATCCAATGGTATGGACAATTTAAACCCACTGGGTTAACGAATCCAGTACAGTGTAAATGTACTATAAGATCCATCGGCGTCTTGATATCTTTCGGCAATATTTGTATACTTGTTTTTTGTAATTTTTGTTCAACATTTCCCAAAAATGTGTCATCCAGTTTCGGGGGAAATCCGCAATAACTGGCTTCAACGCAGTGTGTGGGTTATAATTATTACGTTTCTCTAAACATTTATTGAAACTAATAAATATCACACTTACAAATCTATTGAGCTGTAAATATGATGTATGACTCTATTTCATTCAACACTATCCAATATCCTGGCCAAAAAAGAAGATTTATATCCAACATACAAAAAATTGTTCGTTCAAAAAACACGCAATTGGCAATTTCACGCCTTTGTTAACATCTATGCGATACGCAACGAGCCAAAACTAAAGTGAGAAAGTACAGGAAAAAATATTGGCAACAAAAAGCCAAACAAAACCAGTAAGGAAAGTAGTAAAGCCGGACGGGGCCGACTATATGATACCCTTCACCACTATGGGTATATTAAACAGGACTATTAGCATGAAATTGGATGAAATAAAATATGTGATATTTATCTAAATGTGAATCTACCTAGATCTATCGATAAAGTATGTAAATCGACTTTAAACAAATATAAATAGGTCATCCGTTGGGCTATGTCTGTACTTCTAGAAAACACAACTATATAATTTTATGCTCAATATTGTACGATGTGCAAACTTTGATGTCAATCTGACTAACATGAGGAGTTTGATGCCCAATTTACTTGAAATCGGGCGAAAATATATATGGAAGGTCTATCCAAATATTAAGCTTGTCACAGGTTAGGTTATATTAATTTCAGAACGTTTTGTTCCTATTGGTTCTTTGGTGCGTCAATTACTTAAAATCAATCTATAATAAAAGGGAGCTATATCTATCTAAATCTGGACCAATTTTCACGAAACTTGGAAGACATCATTCTAGACCTAAATGATTAGGCTGTACCAAATTTCGTGCAAATCGAAAGTTATTTAGGGACTTTGGGGCACCATTTACATGAAATCGGACGAAACTATATATGGGAGCTATATTTAAATCTGGACCGATTTTCTCGAAACTTGGCAGATATCACTCTAGGCTTAGTTCAGTATGCTATGCCAAATTTCGGGCAAATCGAAAGATATATAGGGACTTTGGGGCACCAATTTCATGAAATCGGACGAAACTATATATGGGAGCTATATCTAAATCTGGACCGATTTTCTCGAAACTTGGCAGACATCACTCTAGGCTTAATTCAATACGTTGTGCCAAATTTCGTGCTAATCGAAACATATATATAGGGACTTGGGGGCAAATCGAAAGATATATAGGGACTTTGGGGCACCAATTTCATGAAATCGGATGAAACTATATATGGGAGCTATATCTAAATCTGGACCGATTTTCACGAAACTTGGCAGACATCATTCTAGACCTAAATGATTAGGCTGTGCCAAATTTCGTGCAAATCGAAAGATATATAGGGACCGTTTACATTAAATCGGTTAAATATATATATGGGAGCTATATCTAAGATATATAGGGACTTTGGGGCACCAATTTCATGAAATCGGACGAAACTATATATGGGAGCTATATCTAAATCTGGACCGATTTTCTCGAAACTTGGCAGACATCACTCTAGGCTTAATTCAATACGTTGTGCCAAATTTCGTGCTAATCGAAACATATATATAGGGACTTGGGGGCAAATCGAAAGATATATAGGGACTTTGGGGCACCAATTTCATGAAATCGGACGAAACTATATATGGGAGCTATATCTAAATCTGGACCGATTTTCACGAAACTTGGCAGACATCATTCTAGACCTAAATGATTAGGCTGTGCCAAATTTCGTGCAAATCGAAAGATATATAGGGACCGTTTACATTAAATCGGTTAAATATATATATGGGAGCTATATCTAAATCTGAACCGATTTTTTCCCAATTTCAATAGGATTCGTCATTGGGCCGAATAAGTGATCTGTGCCAAATTTCATCCAATTCGGATCATAAATGCGACCTGTACTTTGTTTGCAATTTAACATGCACAGACAGACAGACGAACGGACGGACATGCATAAATCGACTTAAAAAGTGATTCTATGCATATTCTCAAAAGGAACCATGTGTCTATCTCGTTTCCTTTTGCCTGTTACAAACATATGCTCAAAGACATAATACCCTGTACCACAGTGTGGTGAAGGGTATAAAAAAAAACGTTGGTATAGACAAACCATGATTGTGGTAGCAATTACACGGCCAACAACTGGCCAAACACCCATTCAGTAAGCCATCCAAGTGCAGCTACTTTATTCTTAATGATAGCCTTGCGGGAGTCAGTAACAAAGTGAGTATCTCATTCGATAATGGTATGTAAGTGTACATGGGTGTAGATGGCTGTGAGAGATGTTACAACAATTTCAACGAAAGCAATCAACAATTAGTGTAATGACTATAAGGGTTAGGTAGTTTCCAATACGTGTATGTACGTAAGTGGGTGTGTTAACGCTATAACGAACATTACCATTCAACACTTACACAATCCTGTATTCATTGGAATTTTCCCTTTGGAAAACAATTTGTAATTTTCTTTTTCATCGATAAATGCCAAATGCCTGGAAGTTGTGTTATATCCTAAAAGTATGCTTCATTTTCTAGTGATTGAACATTGTTAAGCCGTTTTTACACATTCAGAGTTTGTAACATAGACTTTGATATCAAAACAAATGGAGATCATTGGCATACAACCGAAATTGTTTAGAACGCGAGATGGGTATCATCATTATAACCTATATATCGTTAAAACGATGTCCTTATAAACGATTTAGACTGTAACAGAACTTTTCTACAAAATGTGTGTTGGGTAGTGATTGGTTTCCCCTTTATTGCGTCCTTGAAAGTCATTATGCTGGGTAGGAAGATTTTGTTCTTCTCCACCATCCAAAACACACAGTAACAAAGAAGTGTAAATCATGCATTACAGCGTATGTTAAATAATAAAAACTTGTATTCATGGATAGGAATTTTGTCTGCCTGCTGCAAGCCTCTGTTTTGTTGCTGCTGCTAATATTTCATTATGAAATTCTTTGGTTATGTTTTTGGCAAGCTAACAATTTTTAGACAAAAATGTGTTCTTCTTTTCTCTCGTAAGTTTTTGAGCCAATTCCTTGCTCGTTTTTAAGTAGAATAATGATGATGACGGTGTGTGTAAAAAATAGCAGACTGGGATTTTAATTACTAAATAAATAGCAGATGTTACATTCTGGCAAGTTTGAATAATTTGTGGAAAAAAATATTTGTTCAGTTTGTAAATCTTGATGAAGAAGTAGAACCATTTTAATGATATTTATGGAGGACCCTGCGAAGTAAAATTTAAAAGTTTTTTTTTTTAGAAATTGAAGAAAACTCCAGAAAGGTGTAATTTTTGTAGTGGTGGTTTTAAGGTGTCATCTGTTTAATGGTTATTGTTACCACGAATTATATGGTAATTTTTTGTAATATTTTTTTTAGTTGAAAATAGATTAAGCTACAGAGTTAAACAAAAAAAATTAATGTATTTATATATTTTAATATTTTTTTTTTTTTTTTGAAAGTTGCAATTTTTTTCATTTTTTAGACTTTGTTTATTTCATTCAGGAAAACATGATAAGGTTAGTATATTTAATGTTTCTCATTCTTTGGGGCCAAGAATATATTAAACTTTAATAATAAAAACATTTTTTTAAACATTTATTTATTATTTTTTTAATAATATTTTTGGCCTTATTAAGACTTCACATATTTCAGTTGTTTTCATAACAAAAATTTAATTATAAATAAAAACAGGAAAAAATACAAATCGAAATAAGAAACTATTATTACTATTGTAATAATAGTTTGTTATTCCGATTTGGATACACAATGTTCTGACAAAAGTTGTAAAATATCATTATGGGCATTTTTCTTTTTTTGGTTGCTTGTGGTTTGCGTAAATTTGAAATCAAGGGATCTGATTAACACAAAAGCGCTTGCATTAAGTCTTTCATTGTATTTAATCGGGATGTATTTCGCGTATGGTGCTCACGGAAATTGCGGCAATCTTCGCCGGGCTTCCATTTCCGACATTTTTCCTAATTGAAGTGTTGATACTTTAATTATATGGGCCCCATGTATTAAGATTTTATGTATGGAACACGGCATATAAAACCAAGGATACAGTATGATAAAAAGTTCTGCGTTTTGTAAAGCATATTCCATAAAAGATTCAATATCGATTTTGAGCCCGCAAGAAATGAGATTCTGCACACTCCGTTCAGCAACATTAAATTCTGATAGAAAAATGAGCTTCTTCGAGGCGCGTAACAATATGATCTACCATATCTTGTAAAGGCACTTGAGCTGAATAGTTCGTAAATTGGACTCCATTTGGATAACATTTTAGTTTCGTTTTGTTGGAGCATTCATCAAACTTCTTATCGGGTGTTCCACGATTAGTCAGTGGATTAACTTATAAAAGTTATCCGTCTAACCACTCCTTGTTGTTTTCTTCAAATTTGTGGCGGCTTCTACGGTCGAATTTCCATTTCTCAGCCAATTTTGCTACAAATTTTCTATTTTTTTTTTTTTGTTTATTAGACGATCTTTATTAGCATTGCACATGTTGATATTAATAATATTATTAAATATATGAGTTTTAATGACAGAAATTTTTTAGTACACACAGGCTCGTTGCGCCATAGTAAATAAACTTCTCGTCTGAGCATCGACATTTTTCCTAAAAAAATGCAATATCTTGTAAAGTTGCAGGTGGCTGCAGATCATTTGGGCATTTTATAATCACAAGATGACGTAGTAATTTAAAAAAACACATTCTAGCGCGAATACACACGAATATCAGAAGTTCCGGTCTATGGAAATCTTACTTTGGATTTTTTTCAAGCAGATGAGTGGTATAGTACACTTGAATTACATTTTTTTCTACAACACTTAAGCACAGGTCACAAACAAATTTTTTTTTAGTTAATACATACCTCTAATAACAAATAAATCAACTTTTCATTCACTTAATTGAGACAAATGCTACTTTAGAGAAAATTTGGCAATGCAAAGAAAACACGTGTTGAAGCTTAGTTATACATAGGCTGAAACATATGTTGTGTTTGACAGCTCACAGCTATTCAACTAGATCATATCAATCAGAATAGAATCGATATATCAGATCAGTGGGATAGTAGTAATCGATAGAGACACAATTTTGGCCCAATTAAACACTTTGAAAATTGAATTAAACGACGCTAGATCGTCCATTTCGCCCACAGTGCATAGCGGTGATTACTAAACACGTATTCTCTTTTTATACCCTTCACCACACTGTGGTACAGGGTATTATGTCTTTGTGCATATGTTTGTAACAGGCAAATAGAAACGAGATAGACACATGCTTCCTTTTGAGAATATACATAGAATCACTTTCTAAGTCGATTTATGCATGTCCGTCCGTCTGTCTATGTTAAATTGTAAACAAAGTACAGGTCGCATTTATGATCCGAATTGGATGAAATTTGGCATAGGTCACTTATTCGGCCTAAGGACGAACCCTATTTAAATTAGGAAAAATCGGTTCAGATTTAGATATATCTCCCATATATATATTTAACCGATTTAATGTAAACGGTCCCTATATATCTTTCGATTTGAACGAAATTTGGTACAGCCTAATCATTTAGGTCTAGAATGATGTCTGCCAAGATTCGTGAAAATCGGTCGAGATTTAGATATAGCTCCCATATATAGTTTCGTCCGATGTCATGTAAATGGTGCCCCAAAGTCCTTAAATATCTTTCGATTTTCACGAAATTTGGCATAACGTACTGAATTCAGCCTTCAGTGATGTCTGCCAAGTTTCGAGCAAATCGGTCCAGATTTAGATATATATCTAATATATAGTTTCGTCCGAGTTCATGTAAATGGTGCCCAAAGTCCCTATATATATTTCGATTGGCACGAAATTTGGCATATCGTACAGAACTAAGCCTAGAGTGATGTCTGCCAAGTTTCGAGAAAATCGGCCCAGATTTAGATATACCTCTCACATATAGTTTCGTCCGATTTCATGTAAATGGTGCCCCATAGTACCTCTATATCTTTTGATTGTCACGAAATTTGGCATATCGTACTGAACTAAGCCTAGGGTGATGTCTGCCAAGTTTCGAGAAAATAGGTCCAGATTTAGATATACCTCTCACATATAGTTTCGTCCGATTTCATGTAAATGGTGCCCCAAAGTCCCTATATATCTTTCGATTTGCACGAAATTTGGCATATCGTACTGAACTAAGCCTAGAGTGATGTCTGCCAAGTTTCGAAAAAATCGGTCCAGATTTAGATATACCTCTCACATATAGTTTCGTCCGATTTCATGTAAATGGTGCCCCAAAGTCCTTATATATCTTTCGATTTGCACGAAATTTGGAATAACGTACTGAATTGAGCCTAAAATGGTGTCTGCCAAGTTTCGTGAAAATCGGTCCTGATTTAGATATAGCTCCCATATATAGATTCATCCGATTTCATATAAATGGTGCACCAAAGTCCCTATATATCCTTCGATTTGCACGAAATTTGGCATATCGTACTGAACTAAGCCTAGAGTGATGTCTGCCAATTTTCGAGAAAATCGGTCCAGATTTAGATATACCTCTCACATATAGTTTCGTCCGATTGCATGTAAATGGTGCCCCAAAGTCCCTATATATCTTTCGATTTGCACGAAATTTGGAATAACGTACTGAATTGAGCCTAAAATGATGTCTGCCAAGTTTCGTGAAAATCGGTCCTGATTTAGATATAGCTCCCATAT
Source organism: Musca vetustissima (assembly GCF_032173495.1). NCBI lineage: Eukaryota > Metazoa > Arthropoda > Insecta > Diptera > Muscidae > Musca > Musca vetustissima. The sequence goes on along the minus strand of NW_026887996.1, from coordinate 58,991 downwards.
ATAGATTCATCCGATTTCATATAAATGGTGCACCAAAGTCCCTATATATCCTTCGATTTGCACGAAATTTGGCATAGCGTACTGAATTGAGCCCAGAGTGATGTCTGCTAAGTTTCCTGAAAATCGGTCCAGATTTCTATATAGCTCTCATATATAGTTTCGTCCGTAAATAAGAAAATAATTCATGTCTAACAGTTATGTTCCAGGGTCCGCGAAAATAAAAACAAGTGAAGGCGTTAACTTCGGCCCAGTCAAAATATAACATTCTTGACAGTTACTTGAAATGACGTTTCCAACCCCATTCGAAACTATACGACGATTAACAAACGTGTTTTAATGAATAACGACCGGGATAGCGATCCCGGGGATATAACTAATAAACCTATGCCAATAATATTGTTGACGGATATCTTGTAACCCACAGTTCTTGAAAAATATATTTAAAAAATAATACCCTGACAATATAGTTGTGTAGGGTATAAATATTCGCCTCCCTAGGCATTGAAAAAATATTTTTTAAAAACCCTCGCTTCACTAATCTTTGAAAAAGTAGTTTTAAAGAAGCTCGTGAGCGGAGCTGTTATGGCTTCATCCGAAACAACAAGATTTACGTGATTAACTTTTTATTCCTTGTTTAGGAATTGCTTTCAGCTTATTATCTGAGTCCATCAACTTGGGCAAGCGTGGTTAAGATCTTAAGCCTTCAGTGCTCGCTAAACGATTTAGAGTCGAACAGTCCAGACTCGGAATGTAGCGATTTTATTGAAATTTGGGTTTGCTTAAGTACTACATTTGAGAAGCGAGATTCTAATCTAGAATTGGTTGTATAAGAACGTAGTAGATTCAGAGATGTGATTTTATGGTACTATTTACATATTATTTACATAAGTAACCATTATTTTCAAATATTTAAATGTTAAATGAGCTATGTGCTAACATTATCGTAAATAAAATACATAATTTGAATTAAAATAGAGTTGATCCGTTTCAGTTTTTAAAAATTCACGCCTTCTAGGCTTTGCAAAAATATTTTTTAAATATCACGCTTCCATAGGCCTTGAATTTTTTTTTTCTAAAAATTCACGCTTCCTTATACATTGGAAAAATATTCTTTAAAAATCCACGCCTCCAATGGCCTTTTAAAAGTATTCATAAAAATCCACGCCTCCAAAGGCCATTAAAAAGTATTTATAAAAATCCACGCCTCCAAAGGCATTTAAAAAGTATTCATAAAAATCCAAGCCTCCAAAGGCCTTTAAAAAGTATTCTTAAAAAATCCAAGCCTCCAAAGGCCTTGAAAAAATATTCTTTAAAAAATCCACGCTTCCATAGGCCTTGAACAAATATTTTTTAAAAACTTCACGCCACCATAGGCCATGGAAATTTTTTCTTTAAAAATCCCATAGGCTTGGAAAAATATTCTTTAAAAAATCCTCGTCTCCCTAAGCCTTCATGAAATATTTTTCAAAAAATTCACGAATCCATATGCCTCGAAACAAGTGAGCGGAGCAGTATAGTCGGACCGGGCCGACCATAAACGACTTCCACGAAACTATAACTTTCTGTGGTTCTATATTCTGAGCTTGGGCAATATTTCGCGATATTTGCACCCTCTTGACCGACTAGAGGTCAACAAATTTTACAAATATTAAGTACAGCCCCTTCACCGTGGGCTGTGTTGTGGCGTTCGTCATTCAATTTTGGCCTATAAATCGACTCGAAAAAAAAACAAAAAATAAGTTTTCGGTCCATTTCATCCCAAAATTATTATCTGATCATCACCGAAAATTATAGGCGTTGTCGGTGACCATAACTTGAACCTCATGGAATATTTCAAAGCGATCAGCACTATATTTCCGCCCTCTAGTGTGGTAATGGGTTACTAAATAATATATGAATACGTAAGCACCTGTAAATATTTATGTTTAAGTCCCGAATCCGAGTACATACGACAATATAATTGGTATCAATTTAAAGGTCAATCACTGCTCTTGAATATACTATCAACTTCTCGGGTCTAGGAACTTCAGGTGCAAATATATACCCCATAGAATAAAAATTTTGTAATTTTTCACACAAAAGTCAGGTTCCAGTTAACCCGCTAAATATTGACCGATGTTTATCAAAGCAGGCATACTTATTCTTTGGCCCGATCCCCTTCTCCGTGCAAAAACTCGCGGTGTTTGGGTCATAATTGCGGCCTCTGGAGCGACAAGAAAAATCTAGAAAAATAAAGTTTTTGGTCCATTTCATCCCCTAAATATTAACCGATCTTTTCCCAAAACAATAGGGGTCTTCATTGGCCAGAACCCATCCTACATGCAAAATTTCGTGAAGGTTGGTCCATAACTGTGACCTGTATCTGTCGCGCTGTAGCATTCAAAGTGATCGCACGCAACATTCGCATATACGCATTCAATAGATAATTTTTTCCCACTGGTGTTAACAGACTTAAAGTGAAGATTAATTATTCCTTATCTATCGGACTAACAACTGTTTTTAAGACTAATATTCTCCTGCTAAAATGTCAGATATTGAGGATCAACAAAAAAACATTTGTGGACAATGTTCGCTTGTTATTAAAACGTTTTTATATGTTCGCTGTCATAATTGTAATCGGCAATTCCACTTCTCTCCATGTTGCTCACTCTCCGAGAGTTCTTATAAAAGCATGAGTCAGACAAAAAGAGTCAACTGGAGATGTCAAAAGTGTACATCAAAATCTCCTAACATAGGCTATATGGTATTGCCACCTGAGACTGAACAACAACAATATGGAAGACAACAGAGATGTGAGAGTGATGGAGTTGGTAGTAGCAACAAAAGATTCAGAAACGCAAATACTCCAACATCATCTCTAAATAATTGCGAAAATGTATCACAAAACAAAGACCTAGAAGAGCTAAAGTCTGGTATGTCTAAACTAGAGAGCTGTATGATGCAACTCACGATGAGTATAACAACAATGAGCACCAAACTCGAAGAGCACAGTACAAGATTAGAACAACACACAATGGATATGAACAAAAACATAGCGACAATAACAACGCAAATTCTCGAGCTGCAAAAAAGAGACACAGAAAAGAGCGAACATATTGCAAAGCTAAACCAAAACATTGAAAGACTCTCGCAAAAGGTTATTGACAGAAACGTTGAGATCAGCAACATATCCAATATGAACATCGATGTGTATGATGTAATAAGCAAGATAAGTGCAGAAACTGGTGTTCAAATCAATAACAATGACATCGACAGAGCATATAAAATACAAAAAAGAAAAAAATAATGGTAGAGTTCTCAACTCTCAGTAAAAAAAGAGAGTTCATGAGTAAAATTAAGAGACACTCATTGCAAATAAATAACAGAGACCCGAATGAGATAGGTGAAACTAGAGAAACTGAGACTAACATAATATATCTAAATGATGAGCTCACTCCGCATAATCGTCGTTTGCTCTGGCAAACCAAAACAAAAGCTAGAGAATGCGGATGGAAGTTTGTATGGGTCAGAAACGGGTGTATTTATGCCCGAAAAATTGAAAATTCCCCATTCTTTTTAATACTTAATTCTTCTGATTTGGATAGCATAACATCTACAAATTAACCCATATATTCAGAAACATTTATAAAACATTAAAAAAAATCAATACTATACAAAAGCATAAATATTGAAGCGGAAAGCATAAAAGCATAAATATTGAAGCCGAAAATACCATAACAAAAACATGTATTGATCACATTTTCATAAGATGGGATAGAAAGTTGATAGAAGCTTATGCTGCCATAGTAACCACAGATATATCCGATCACCATGCTCTAATTGGCTGTATAGACGAAGCAAACACCCATATGAATCAAAACGTAAAATGCGAAACACATTATAAAATCAATAATTACAAAGTAAACCATAAAATATCAAACATAAATTGGGAAGACATAATAAATAGATCCAAAGACACCAATGATCTCTACAATAATATAAATGAAACATTTACACAAATATATGAAAGTTCTAAAATTATGAAAACAAAGTATAAAAAACGAAATCCACACCCATGGCTCAACGATAATTTATTAAAATCGTGTAATATTAGAGACAAATTATATAAAAATGGTCGCATAATAAATCAAATATAACAAATGAAACTATTTATAAAAATTATAATAATAAGCTGAATAAGTTAATAATTAAAGCAAAAAACGATCATTTTTATACCGAGTTCGTAAAAAATCGATATAATATTCGTGGAACTTGGCAAATAATTAATAAAATAACCGGAAAGAAAGTTAGTAATATAGATGAAAATATTAAACTGAGCTTCAACGGTGAAACAATGAAAGACATAGCCGATAATTTCGCTGTCAATTTTAACCAAAACGTAATTAACATATTGCATCCTTGTAATATTGTGACACTAAATAATACAATAGAAAGAACTTTATCAAATTCGATGTTTCTTGAATACGCAACAGAAACTGAGATATATGGTATACTAAAAACACTAAATTCGAGTAAAAGTGCCGGTATAGACAATATTAGACCCATAGACATTAAAAACAATGCAAATATCCTCACACCCATAATAACTAAATTAATAAACAATAGTATGCAAGAACCATCAATACCACACACATTGAAAACATCAATAATAAGACCAATATATAAAGGAGGAGTTAGGTCTGATTATGGTAATTATAGACCTATCTCTATTTTGCCTGTAATGGAAAAAATTTTAGAAGAAATAATTGTTAGAAGACTAACAAATTATCTAACTAAGCACAAAATCATAAATAAAAACCAATATGGCTTTCAAAAAAATAAGAACATAAACCAATTACTCGGTCATTTTTCGAATCACATAAACCATGAAAGAATGATAAATATGTTGGAAAAAATTGTAATCAGAGGATACTGCCTTAAATGGTTTCAAGAATATCTTACAGAAAGATTTTCTAGTGTAAGAATAAATAAAGAAAATAGCAAATATATGCCTACACTGCACGGAGTACCTCAAGGATCCAAACTAGGACCAATATTATATCTTATATACACAAATGAGATGACGCAACATTTAAAACACAGCACATGTTTTACGTATGCTGACGACACCACCATAATTGTTTGCAACAAAGATATAAAAGAAGCAACAAACACAATGCAAAAAAATTCAATATAATTACGCAATGGTGCCATGATAATGGATTAGTTATAAACGCAAATAAGACAAAAGTTATGCACATAAGGCCGCGAAATATGTCAAAAAGTGACATTCCACTAATATTCCATAATTATGATTGTATTCATTCAACTCCTGAGAATAATTGTGAGTGTACCACGCACTTGGAGATTGTAGAGAATTACCAATATTTAGGTGTACAACTGGACCAAAATTTTAAGTGGAAAATTCATATAGAAAACTTACAAAAAAACTACGTAAAGCTGCTTTTGCACTGTACCATCTGGGAAACTGCGCACCATACTATGTACTAAAACAAGCATATCATTCTCTAGTAGAATCTACACTACGGCACGGTATTACAGCTTGGGGAAATGCGCGTTGCTGCAGAATACTGCAGAAATCCCAAGATCAAATAGTTAAATCATTATATAAACAACTCGGCAATACTCGTATTACAAATACAATAAAGCAAATGTATAAAGAGCAATACATATTAAACATAAAGGAACTATACTCGATAACAATTGTCAGCGAATTTGGGAATGATCCAATTCTTGCAAAACATATAGATCATGAACAACACACGAGAAGACGAATAGAAGGACGCTACATCATTCCAAGATTTACCAATGAATATGGTAAATTTTCATTGGCTGTTGCCCTACCCACTATTCTGAATGAATTACCAACTGAAATCTTAGATTTAAGAAACAAAAATATTAAAATCAAACATATAAAAAAATTCTTTATTAATAATTTATAAAATGTAATAAATACAATTTTTTTATAATGCTACAGATAAAAGAATAGAATAAAATGAAGAAATGTACAATGTATTTTTAAGAACCCACAGACAAACCAATTTGGTTTCGTGGGAATTTCGAAAAATGTAATGAATTTCTAATTATTTGAAATAAAGAGAAAAAAAAAAAGTTTACAAATTATAATGGTCAGACGGACGGACGTACATGTCTAGATCGACTCAACTAGTCGAGATGTGACGATCGGTATACTTAAAGGTGGGTCTATGACCAATATTTCGCGGCGTTAAAACTTTTGGGCTGCACAAAGCAATAATACCCTGACATAGTTGTGTAGGGTATAAAAACATTCTTGCCTCCATAGGCCTTAAAAAAACTTTTCTTTCTACCCACTCTATTATACACACACGGTTTACCGCAAATTATAGATAACAAAGTTTTATTTACATTATTGTTGTTATTGTTTTTATTATTTAATTAAAAAATAAATTCGTTCATTATGGTATATTCCCGAAAAAATCCATATCTACATTAGTAAACATTTCTCCTTCTGCCCATCTCCATCCTTCCAATTCGCTCTTTTCTCCATCACATAGAAGACCACAAATTCAAATATTTCAATAATACCAATACCCCTCACTGCCGAACATTCCATATATTTAATGGCATCAATTTCATTGGCCATATTAACTCCTTCATTAACGTTGGCCAATTTATGCAGATGTTTTCGCCGCAACAATTCCAAATCATGACGTAAATCAATTTTTGTACCCACCAATAATATTGGTACATCCGGACAATAATGGCGTATCTCGGGTAACCAATGAACACGTATATTTTCGAAGGCGTTCGGTTCATCGATGGCATAACACAAGAGAAATATATCAGCATCTGTATAGTTGAAGGGTTGTACATTCCAGCCGCCAGTATCGCATAATATCAGCTTGACTCGAGTGCCATTTGGAGTTCGAAATTGAGTCTGATATTCATCGTATCTTGTTGTGGGATATTCGTCTATGAAATATTTATCGACATATGACCGCAGTAGGGAAGTTTTGCCCGCACAACCATCACCGAGAGCCACACATTTTATTGGACGCATTGAACGGTAGGTAACTTGTGGTCTTGTTTTGATGTTTTGAAAAGTGAATGTCAACTGAGAGAACGGTGTACTTCTTATCTCAGAGAACCTGGGTCGGAACATTATCAAGGTAGCAATTAATTGCTGATTAGTGAATTTTATCTCGCCAACTAACTGATATGAGGGAAATATTAAGAGAAGTGTGGAGTGGGAGTGTTATCAATATTTCAACCTAAGAGAAATAACAGAACAGTTATGACACAGTATTTAAAAAAAGCTGAAAATATGCTACACAAGTTCTACAAATATTAACAGAGAAAAAAATCATGTAAATTCTAAATTCTTCCATTTGCCACCCTTGTTATCTATACAAAACAAGCAATAGGGCCTCTCGAAGTTCCGCAAAACAATAAAAGATGAGAATGGAAAACAGGCAGAAGTGACTGTCGAAGTTCCGCAAATAAAAAAACGAGGAGAATGAAAAATATGAAGAAATTGCTACCGAAGTTCCGCAAAAACAAACTCGAGAAGAAAGGAAAAAATGCTGCAATCAATCAAATTTCCATTTAATTGAAAAATTGTTGCCATTTTCCCCAACACCTACACACTTCCTGGTGATGACCAATCGACAACACGCAAAACTAGTATCTCGCCTCCTCCACAAGATATGCAACACAAAAAAAGGAAAACCTAACACTTATTGCATATGTTACGGCTGAATTGTTTGGTCTATAGAAAACATTCATTGCATAGGCACCAGGGGAAGAACAATAATAAAAACCAATAAAATATGACATGAGATCTATGAGAACAAACAGAATGGTATTGGACAGAACAATGCATGTACGTACGTACGTATGGCAAGTATCAAAAGCAAATATTGATTTCAGGCAATCAAAACTACAGCTACTACCAGAATAGGTATTTGCAATAAAGAATGAGTAAAGGAAAATGAGGTGGGTATGGGAATTAAGATCGGGTGGAAGTTAGATTTTTAGATAAAATGATCTCAAGGACATGTATTTATAAATAAAGTACAAAGGTCGTTATGTTCTGCCGGGACGAAATTTTTATAACCTCTACCATTTCCGAAGTCCTAAAAATTACTAAAAATTGGACTGACGAGTTATTCGGTTGTTCGTTTGAACATGGCATTATACTCAATCGATTTTGGATCTTTAAATATTACTCTGCGAAATCTGGCCTCCTCCGATTGATTCACTAAAGCAAATCCAAGATCTACTTTTAGCCCTCTGAATTTCACTTTTGTATCTATTGAATTGTTCTCTATAAACGTTCCAATATGTACTAAGTTTCGTCTATACCTTATGATTAATGTTACGAAATGTTGGAAACAGAGTGACAAATTTAATATACACTCATGGAGGACCATAACCTTTTCATGAAATTTTGCATAACCAAATCGTAAAGTGGCTGCCCTAAACTCTCGGTTGTCTTGTATCGATGCACGGGGTCTTGTATCGATGCACGGCTATTGGTGAAGATATTATGTTTCAGATTGGTCTTGAATCACAAAATATCTGTTGTCAACTATGATCCAAGAGAAAGAGTCGAAAACTTGCTCTGATCCAACTTGATCCATAGAAAAAAATGATCATATCTCGATATTGTAATCCATTCAAAATAACTTTTGATTCCACCTCATTATTGAAAATGTAAAGTTGAATGACCCAGACGGATCATAGAATCCAACATGGAGACACAAGTAGTAGATGGAGAGGGCTTCAATAGAATAACACTCGGATTTTCCGAGCCTCAGATGCGAATATTTTGCTAGTTAATACAGCAAGTAATGTGGAAATGATCATCAATAATCGAGATGGGGTTTCAATGTAGTTCCGTATGCATTTCTAGAACTCCATCATCATCATCAGATTGAGCCCAGAATTGACAGTTTATTGACAGGTTCGGATTTATATAAAGCTCTTGTATATATTTACGGCCGACTTGTTCTGAATACTTATGTGGCTCGAGACAAAACATTTGTTTCATAAACTGAGTTTAAAAATATTTCCAGACTCGACGGTCTTGTACACAGCTTTTCCAATTTGAAAACCCATGTTTTGATATGCTGTCTTCTACCTGATATTTCCCATTTGTTCCATAAGCCGTGTTTAAAAAGATTTCCAGTCTTGTGCGCTTTTCCATTTTGAAAGCTTATGTTTCGATATGATCTTTCCATTTTGCGTGAACCATAAGTTGGCTCACTTTTATTTGCCTTTTGAAATGGGACATCCTCATCCATTCTCACAACATGGCCTAGCTAACGTAGTCGCTGCAGCTCGATACGTCTGACTATGCCGATGTCGGAGAGTCGATGGTACAACTCATGGTTCAATCAACGGCGATATTTACGGTCGACACAGATCGGCCCCTATATCTTTCGGAGAATTTTTCTCTCACTTCAAGAGCTGCCTCATCTGCTTGCGGAAGTACCCATTCTTCAGATCCATACAAAAGCACGGGTAGTATTAGGGATACGTAGTTGAGCGCAAAAGTCAATTTTGGACTTTTCGATCATTGTCTCTGACCAAAAAGTCGATTTTTGGACTTCTTCGATTTTTTGCCTTTGACTAAAAAGATGTTTCGACAACAATTTTTAATTTTTATGTTAATTACATTGTGCAGCACTAAAATCTTGAACCAATCGAGACCCCCAAAATCTTGAAGCTTGTGATGGTGGAAGAAAATCCCTAGCTGGGTTTTGCATTATTAGCTAAGTTTTTTTTTTTAATTAATTTTTAAAATATTCGACTGGGGGTGGATTTTAGCACAATTTTCGAATAATACTATATCTATATCTCGTAAACTATTCGAAATATTGCTTTTCTCTCTTAAGCAATATTTTTCCTCTTAATTAGATCTAAAAATTTTCTTTTGAGATAAAATCAATAAAACAACACCATCATACTGAAAATAGCACAACTGCAAGAAAATTAAAATTTCGACTTACTTTTTCCATGTTTAATTTTTACTTCAATTTTGTACCTATTTATTGAAAAAAGCATAGCAATTTTTATTTCTATAAACATACAATTGGGAGTGAATTTCTTTAGTTCATTTTGATGAATTTGTGAGGCTATAACTATGTGAAGGAGTCAACCAATGAAATCGGGGTTTTAAGAAGAGTTGTTTGATTTGCTATTGGCTATCTTTTTGTCATATATTTTTTGTCCGATTCAGTAGCAGTTTCTGAAATAAGTGTGAAAAACATGGAAAAAGTATGTCTAAATTTTAATTTTTTTGCAGTTGTGCTATTTTCAGTATGATGTTGTTGTTTTATTGATTTTATCTCAAGAGAAAATTTGTAGACCTAATTAAGAGGAAAAATATTGCTTAAGAGAGAAAAGCAATATTTCGAATAGTTCACGAGATATAGACTCAATAATAAGTACGTATTATTCGAAAATTGTGCAAAACCCAGCTAGGGATTTTCTTCCACCATCACAAGCTTCAAGATTTTGGGGGTCTCGATTGGTTCAAGATTTTAAAGTTGAAAAATGTGTCACTGTGTTATTGTCAACAGGTAAAATAAAGTTAATAAATTTGTAATTTTTGAGACATTTGGCCTTTGGGATAATAAACCAAGTGTTTATAAAGAAAAATCAAAAGTCAATCTTGAAAAGTCGACTTGGCGATTTCCTCAAAGATCACCAGTACGGTAGTATTAGTTTTCAATACAAAAAGTCGATTAATCGAAAGTCCATTTACTTATCCCTAGGTAGTATCAGCGTCTTGTAGAGTGTGAGTTTCGTCCGGATAGAGGTAGCGTTTTTCTTAAATTGCTTACACAGACTATAGTAGCATCTGTTGGCCAACACTATCCTTCTTTGAATTCTAAAACTGATGTCATTAGTTTTATTTATGGCGCTACCGAGGTAAAAAAAAACTCGTTGACTACCTCACAGCTGTAGTTTTCAAGTTCCAAAGGTAGTCCGAGTCTACTGGACGTCTTACGCGTTGATACCATCAATTTGATCTTCTCGCCATTTACTGTTGGTCCCACTTTGGCAGACTCTGGTATGACTTTTTTTCAGCATAATGCTAAAAAGGTCACACTATAAACTGTTACCTTGCCTAAATCCTCTTTCGGCATTGAATGGCTCAGATAGGTCTTTTCCGACTTTAACTGCTGACCTTGTTCCAGTTAGTTATCCTGCATAGTCTTATAAATTTTGCAGGAATGCCGAACGCAAACATGGGTTAAAACACCTCTGAGCGGATTGGACTGTCGAATGCGGCTTTGTAGTCGACGAATTGGTGGAATGTGCCGATGTTCGATGTGATTTTGGGTTCTTTTTCTGGATTTGGCGCAGTGTGCAAATCTGTTCTATGGTGGATTTGCCAAGTCTGAAGCCGCACTGATAAGATCCAATAATATCATTGACCATTGGCTTCAGTCGATTACAAAGCACGCTGGATAGAACTTTATGTGCGATAGGAAGGAGACTAATTCCTCTATAGTTGACACATATCGTCTTGTCTCCTTTTTTGCGCACGGGAAACAGAATGCTGAGGGCATTGGGCATGTATTCCTTTAGCCAAATTGTACTAATCAGTTTGTGCAAGCTCCTGATCAACATCTGAAAACCGGTAGAATAGTTCGGTTGGTAGCCCATCGGCACCTGCTGATTTGTTGTTCTTCTGGCGATTAATTGCTATTCTGACCTCATCTTGGCTAGGTGGTATAAAATCTATATCGGCATCTCTTATTGGCTCTGCGGTATCTTCTTCACCGCTACTACCAGAAGTTTTGCAAAATGCTCCTCCCAGATCCTCAACACGCTATCTATATCTGTCACCAGGTTTCCTCCTTCATCTCTACAGGAGGATGTGCCCGCACAAAAGCCCTCGGTTTGGCGTTTTAATGGTCGGAATTGATATTCGTTCCTCGGATCGATCGGACGTCTAAACACTGGTTAAATGCCTTCCGTCTATCACAACATGATCGATTTGATTTTTCGTTCTTCGATAGGGAGAAATCCAGGTGGCCTTGTGTATATTGAGATGCTTGAATCTGGTGCTGCTAACTAACATGTTTTTTTCCGCAGCGAAGTCAAACAACCTCATGCCGTCGTCAAATGTATATAATGGAGGTTGATTTTTACATTAAAATCTCCTATCAGAATTTTAATATCATGGCCAGTGCAGCGGTCATATACTGTTTCTAGTCACTCGTAAAATATGTTCATCTTTATCTTCGGTCGGAGCATGTGCACAAATAAGATCGATGTAGAATAACTTCGCTTTTATACGGATTATAGCAATTCCCTCATCTACTGGAGTGAATCTGGAGAAGAGGTCTTTTATTCTCCTGTTAACCATAAATCCGCAGCGTAATCATTTTTTCTCAATGTTCGATCTTCTTTACTACACCACTCCACATGCAGTCTATGTGTAAACATTGTATAATGAAGACACCAACACAAGGAAATAGGAAACAGGACACATACACACAACCAGACAAAATTGCAAACGTACACTAAACCAAAGTGACGAAAGGAAAACACTGGAAATTGTTTTACCTCAACCATGTCCGTCCACAGTGTGTGGAGTCCACACACCAGAGTTTATTTTGCAATTCCGTGTCGTATCGTATAGTTGTCGTCAACTATACAACGACAACAAGAACTACAAGAATGTTTGTTGTGTTAGTACTGTTATTGTTTTCCTAATTCGACACGTAGTGACCAAGGCCAAGGGCATATTGAGCTGACTGTAAGAAAAGTGGTTTGTTTACCATTAATACACTCAGAGGTTTATTTAAGGGGTGGAATTTTTTGGTGGGAGGGTTGTGGTTTGAAACTGAATTTCAAATTAAAAAAAATCTGAAATAAAAATGTAAATGCTTCAAAATGACCGCTCACGAATATAATTTTTTTTTGAGTTAGCTATACACCTGACAATAATTTCTTACAGTGTACTTGATTTCTTTATAATATTTTATTTGTTTGTGTTGTACAATCGGCACATGTTATTTACTCTCAAAGCAAATAGTACATATGACCGGTGAATCACATATGCAAACATACATACTATATACATGACGACACTCGAAATCCGCATAATTGACGAAGTATTTAAATAACTCAAGTCAATGTAGTAAATTTAAGTGCATAGTAAATAGAATTTGTTGTTGTACTTTTTGTGGTTTTAAATTTTGTATTAACAATTTAAATAAATTTAATGAAATAAGTATAGTAGGATGGGCCCACAAAATGTAAAATTATTTTGAGGGATATAGAAGTGAACGCTTTATTTTTCAGGCGCTCTGAAGGATGTCTTTGTAGAAAACTAATCTAAGGAGAATTCAATCTTTATAAATCAACTTAGGCAGGCTTAGGATGGACTGAAGAAAATCTTTACAGGCAGGTAACCTTTATAGACAAGCTGAAGGTACTCTTAATTGCATCGACAACATCCTGTTGTGTTGACGCAGAGGAAGGAAGTCTCCTCATACATGTGGTATATCGGAGTTATGAGGAGACACCGTGTTACAGTACTCAGGGCAGCATTCTGGCAGGATTGAATATTTGCCATTGTGTTGCATTAACAATGGCGGTCCATACCGGAGCCGCATAGTTTACCACAGACTGGTCTCTTGCTGTGTATGTTTCTTTGTCAGTTCCCCTGCCGGATAGTAACTTGAGAATCTTGTTCCTGTTCCTGAACTTTTCGCTAATAGCTGTGGCATTTGCGGGCGATTTGTAGAGGTTATCGAATGTTGCGGGTCACCTTTAAGTAATTGGTGGTCGGAATTGTGAACTCATCGACATACACATTCAAAGGTAGTCGCATCTTGCTGCACATGTGGCAAACAGTGTCGCGGAAAGTTTGCATATTCCTCGTTCGGAAAAAATCAGCTATGTCTACGAGATAGCTGTTCAGCTTCTCGCATAATTGTTCGGTCCTGACGCCATGATCGTACAATCATCCGCGTACGTACGTAACGAACTTTATGCCATCCGGTGGGCATGGAATTTCAGAAATTTAAATGTTAAACATTTCCTCTCCTTGGGAAACTCCTTGTTTAACTTTCGACAACAGAATCCTTGGGAGGTGTGCTATCGACTACATAAGGCTTTACAGACCTTATATAAAGGACAGAAGCCTTTCGAGGGACTGGACACCGACAGAATGCCATACAGAGACTTGAAATCTGACTTTTATACTAAAGACCTATTTACTTAGCTGCATACACGAACATACAGAGCCTTTACAGAGTCGTTTATCGACGACAGAAGCGACAGAAGGGTCTTCTATCGACAAGGGACTTTGTTTTTGAAAGAAAACCGACAGATGCCCATACAGAAATTTGTTCTTTTAATAAAACATTCGATGATTTTGCATATTACTATATATTTACACGAACACACAGATACTTTAAAGGCTCTTATTTCGACGACAGAAGCCTTTACGGGATTCTTTTGACGACAGAAGTCTTTACAGGGTTCTGTTGGCGACAGAAACCTTTATCGGGTCTTCTGTTGGTGACAGAAATACGGTCTTCAGTTGACGACATTAGTCTTTACAGGGTCTTCAATCGGCGACAGAAGCCTTTAACATTTTTCTATTGACGACAGAAGTCTTTAAAGGGTATTCTATCGACGAGGATGTTTCTTTTTAAATCACCTTCATAAAATAACAGAAAAGAACGACAGAAGCCCATACAGAGACTTCAGACAGACTTCATTTACTTAGCTACATACACGAGTCTTTGCAAGCCTTCTTCCGACGACTTCTATTGGTGACAGAAGCATTTGAAAGTCTTCTATCGACCACAGAAGCCTTTGCAAGCCTTCTATCGACGAAAGAAGTCTTTGCAAGACTTCTATCGATGGCAGAAGCTTTTTAAAGCTTCATACATCTTTTTAAAAAAAACAATCGGATTACAAGCGTAACAAAAACCCGCAATACTTATTTCCATACGATTTAAAACGTATAAACAATTTATTTATTTCGAACAAACATTACAACACACAACATTTACCCTTCGCCTTCCGCTCGTCACAATTCTGACGATATTCTAAACCACAAGTGGCTACAGTTTGAAATACATCCGCTACACCAGTCCCCTTCAACGCTGAACATTCCAAATATTCCACAGCACCAATTGCCTCGGCTATCTGTTGACCTTCCAAATATGATAGAATTCTTTGTTTCGATTTACTTAACGCCGTCGGATTGTCACGCAAATCGATTTTAGTACCAATCACAACAATCGGAACATCAGGGCTACACATACGAATATCATATAGATAATTATCACGAATATTTTCCAAAGCATCTTCGTCGAATATGGACAAACAAATAAGGATTACATCCGAATTGGGATGACATAAACGTTTAACACACGCATAGTCCTCGACTCCGGTTGCATCGCACAATATCAAATTGCTGGAGAGACCTTTGGAGGTTGTGGTTTTCACAGCATATTCAACATACATTGTCGGTGGCGGATTACGACAATAGGTTTTATCGATATAGGCTTTGATAAGACTGGTCTTGCCGACACCCGAATTGCCCAGTACAATACACTTGATAAGCGGTGGCATTTTTATTGTTTGCTTGGAAATGAGAATGTAAGTCGGGATTCTTTGTCATACTAAACCATTCATTAGTAACTTGCTACTTAATTGTAACTTAATTAAATATAAATAACAAACCACATCAAGAGTGTGGTGGTTTAGTCATGATTAAAATTTTCGTTCGGTTGGTATTGTAGCCCATATAACAAGGGTACTTGATAGCCGTGAGCAATTGCAGAAAATTGTACTGAATTTATTTTGTTGTAATCCTTTTTTTTGGCATTTTTAGTCGCATTTTCTGAGCGAAGTGGCTGCATGATGGTTTTCATATGAGGGGATGAAGAACGTCTTTGCAGAAAATCATCCCCATATAACAATTTCGCCAAATTTTCGGAATTTTTATGGTTTTAACTACACGATGAATAGAACAGGTGCAGTTTGGCCGATGTACCCAAAAGTACAAGCCGATGTTATTGCCTTACGGGAAATATTATGGAAAGAGACAGGCCTAAGTAAATCAGATGATTACGAACTGCGTTATAGCTGCCATGAAACGAGACTTGAATTTGGTTGCGGATTTATGGTTAATAGGAAAGTAAAAGGCCTCGTCTCTAGATTCACTCCAGTAGATGAGCAATTTGCTATAATCCGTATAAAAAGGAAGTTCTTCTACATCAGACAAAGATTGGCAAACCAAAGATTTATTTTACGAGCGCCTAGAAACAGTATATGATAGCTGCACCGGCCATGACAATAAAATTCAGCTAGGAAATTTTAATGCAAAACTCTGAAGGGAATTTTTTTTTGACTCCACCGTCGGAAAATTCAGCCTTTATGAAGAAACATCCGACAACAGCATGAGGCATGAGGACTTGGTAGTTAACAGCACCAGATTTGAGCATCTCGATATACACAAGGCAACCTGGCTGCCTCCCGATCAATTAACGAGAAATCAAATTGATCATGTTGTGATAGATGGAAGGCATTCATCCAGTGTTTTAGACATTCGATTGATCCGAGGAGCGAATATCGATTCGGACCATTAACTTGTAGCTGCCAAGGTTCGCACTCGTCTTAATGTAGCAGCAAAGATGCGATATAACGCAACACGGAAGCACGACGTCGAAAAGCTACAAAAACAAAGCCAAGCCTAATCCACTTTTATTACCCACTTGCTAGTCGAAAGCACTCCTTGTCCCGATAATAATGTAGAATAAGCAAAAGCAATACTTGAGTAACAAAGAGTACCATCTAGAAACCCATGGTAAGATCAGTAAGGTCGTAATGATACTGAGGTGAAAAAGGAAGAGTATATGGCAAACAGTAGCAACACGTAATGCGAGAGTGAATTATCGGGGGAAAAGCATAGAGTAGAAACGTATTTTCAAAAGAAAGAACAAATCGAGATGTACGGGAATCACAATGAAGTCCGAAATTTTTACCGAAACACCAAACCGGAGATGTTTGTGCAGGCACATCCACTTGCAGACATGAAGAAGGAAATCTGGTGACAGATACAGAAAGCGTGTTGGAAGGAGCATTTTGCAAAGCTTCTGGAATCAAATAGTAGCGGTGAAGAAGATGCCCCAGAACCAATAAAATATGTATACCACTTAGCCAAGATTATCAGAATAACAATTAATCGGTTGAAGAATTATAAAGCAGCAGGTGTCGATGCTCAATGATTGGTACCCCAGTATCATGTGTCCCGTGTACAAAAAGGAGATAGGACGATATGTGGCAGCTATTGAGGAATTAGTATCCTTCCTATCGCATGTAAAGTGATATCCAGCGTACTGTGTGAACGACTGAAGCCAATGGTCAATGATGTTATTGGATCAATTGTATCAATGCGGCTTCAGACGTGGCAAATCCACTATGGACAATATTTTTACTCTGCGCCAAATCCTGGAAAAGACGCATGAAAATCACGTCGACATATTCCACATATTCGTCGACTACAAAGCCGCATTCGAAAGCCCAATCCGCTCAGAGGTGTTGTTGCAAATTTAAAACGGCTATGCTGGATAACTTTAACTGGCACAAATTCACCAGTTAATGTCGGAAAGGACCTCTCGGAGCCCTTCAATGCCGAACGAGAATTCAGTCAAGGTGACAGTTTGTCGTGTGACCTTTTTAACATTCAGCTGGAAAAAGGTCATACGAGATACAAAGGTGAACAGAAATGGCACTCTGTACACCAAACAACACATGTTACTCTTCTAAGCCGATGACATTGACCTAATGGGTCGAACATTGCGCGCGGTAACAGCCACCTTTGAACGAATTGAGGATGAGTCTGCCAAAGAGATACTGGCAGTAAATGGGAGAAGACCATGCTGACGTTAGCAATGCGCAGAACGGTGTTAGAGTTGGCTCTAATTTATTATTTTGAGTTTACATTAGGTTGCAAATCTTCTTACGAGGTGCAGACTTAATGGTTCTGGGCACAATATCCAACCGAAGTGACTGTACTTTGGCATTACGGGATCTCGGTGGGTACATAAGTTCTTCACAGAACATTTTCATTACAATAAATGCCATTTTTGACGCCCTTGCCAAAATTTTTAGCTTGAGTGTCGGTAGTTTGTTATTTTGTTTTCTCCTGACAGAAATTTCTTATAGCATATCATCCACATAAAGTTCCCGAACGATGTTAGGTATTTTAAATGTCCACCTTATTGTGGAATATATAAAGAGTTCAGAATAATTAGAACCTTTTTAGCATTTTTAAAATATATTTTAAAGGGCTATCAGGGGTTAGGGTGCTTTATAATATAAAGTTTTCCTTGTGCGATATTATTTAAAGAATACGGGCTTACAGCCAGAATAGCCCCTGAAATATATTGTTTGAAAAATCCACGCTTTTAGTTGAGGAAGCCCTTGAAAATCTATATATATAAAAATGGAGCAAGAAAAATGTATACTAACGCATCAATTGAGAACGGCTGGACCAATTTGACTCAATTGTCGGTAATTACAGTGGGAAGGTTTTTATGAAAGAAAATTTAGAGAAAAATCCGCGAAAATCTTGCAAAAATTATTTTAGAGAAACGTCTGGACCGATTTGACTTAAAGTTTTTTTAGAAGTGGAAAGGTTTTAATGAAAGAACATTTTGAGAAAAATTCGCGAAAATGTTGCAAAATATATTTTGAATGATATTAGCATTTCCACACATTTTATATCGAACCTTTATGGTTTCATCTCTTCGTAGTTCTTTTTGGACATATTTTGGGCGAAAATGGGCAGGGTATATCTTCAATTATGAAAAATTCTCAAAATATTTTAATTTTCTACAATTAATTGGATAGGCATTGCCTTGAAACAACTATCTACATATATAAAATAGAAAAAAAATTGTTTGTTTGTTACCAATAGACGCAAAAACCGCTGAACAGATGTTAATGAGATTTACACAGCATGTGATGACCTGTCCTGAAAGTAACATAGGATATATAAACTTTTAAAATTCCGCGTGGATGCAGAGTTATAGCACCAATAGTGAACACACCTCAAAATTTCTGTACATGTAATATGCGTATATCTTTATAACGGTAATAGACACCATCTTCAAAATTTGCCTGAATAACGTAGGTGTGTATTTACATCATCCATTCAAAAATCAGCGGGGTACGATGGGGGAAAATGCAGTCCCTGTTGCAATTAAATAATTTACATACAGCGAAAATAACATTTTTAGTTTGATTAGTCAAAAACCGCTCAACAGATTTTACTGAGAATTTTACAGCACTTCATGCTACCCGTTAAAAAAATATAGGCGAAGTTATAGCATCAAAAATAATCACAAATCAGAAATGACATAGGTATTCTATGTTTATATCCTAAGAGGCGTTACAGATTCCCACTTTAAAATGTTATTGAGTATAACCATTTGAACTAAATACAAATAGTTTTCTACGTGAACTATCCTATGTTAATCACTTCAGTAGGGGCAGCGAAGCGCCACGGGTCCAGCTAGTATTATTTAAAAATTAATTTATAAACAATTCCCGTACAATCTACGAGGTAGTCATTCAAAAGGTAGTCCTTGCTTATAATTAAGAAAAATATTAATTAAAAATCCAAAATCTTGTAGTTGCAGCAGTCCCTAAAAATCAGGTAGTTCTTGAAATATGTTATTTAAAAATTACGATTTTAACTGAGGTAGTCATTGAAAATATTATTTTTAAAATCTATCGTAGTAGTCCTTGAAAACTATTTATTGAAAAATCAATGTTTTAGTTGAGGTAGACAGTGGAAAAACGTTTTTTATATCTACACCTACGTCTTGAAAAATGTTATTTTAAAAATCAATGCTTTTAGTTGAGGTAGTTGTAAAAATGCTTATAATTTATATAGTCTTCAAAATAATTTATTTAAAAAAAATCAAGATTATTGCGTTAAAAAGATTACTTTTTATACATTTTCGGATCTAGTATATCGTTATTTACCGATATGACTTCCATTGCGTATTGCTCTTGTTTGCGTTGATTTTAATTTTATTATTAGCATTTCTGCGGTATTGAGATCCAATATTTTTAAAAATGATTTGTAACAATTAATGAATCATTATTATTTCAAGAACAATCTCTTTATCTTAATCATTCAGTGTTTGTACTGAATTCATACTCGTAGGAATTATGTTCGGTCAGTTGTTGAACAAAAAATAAACATGAAGGAAGGATCACAACAAAATGTTACCAATTAAATGTGTAATATTGGGTAATGGAAATGTGGGCAAGACCTCACTAATCCAAACCTATTTGAACGGAACATATACACCGCCACCACTGTTCTCGTGTGGTCACTATTTGACAAAGGCCCAATGCATGACCGGTGAATATCTGGACATATTGCTGTGCGATACAAAAGGTGCCAAGGAATTTGATCGCATAAATCG
Source organism: Musca vetustissima (assembly GCF_032173495.1). Taxonomy (NCBI): domain Eukaryota; kingdom Metazoa; phylum Arthropoda; class Insecta; order Diptera; family Muscidae; genus Musca; species Musca vetustissima. Next base: position 38,520 of record NW_026887996.1, on the reverse strand, counting down.
TCTAAGTTATCCGAACACGGATGTTTTCGTTATCTGTTTTAGTGTAGATCGTCCGGATGATTTGTGTTATGTTCATCTAAAATGGTTACCGGAAATTCGTGAACATTGTCCAGGATCGGTACCGATTATTTTGGTGGCAACTAAAGTGGATATGCGTAATGCTATACAAGAGACACCGCGACGTTGGTGTGTAACCAAAGAACAGGGTCGACGAATGGCGAAAATGATTGAAGCCACCTATTATATTGAATGTTCGGCAATGGATGATGAATTTTATGGGGTGTCGGATGTATTTAATGCTGCTGTCAGTTGTGGCCTGGATTATCGTAATAATGATAGTTTTAATCGAAAAAAGAAGCGAAAATGTGTGATATTGTAATGTGGTATTTTTGGAAAATAATAATAAGAAAAACAAGAAAATTGTGATTTTTTATTAAAAAGAAAAAAAAATAATAAAAAGGAAAAATGTCGTTAAGCTTAGTCGGACCGAACATTTAATACCCTTCACCATGACATGAACATTCTAAATACCTAACAGAGTTCAGGACATTTATATGAGACATATGTCATGGTGAAATGTGGCAAGTTGAAAACCCAATTTAGAAAATCAACGCTTTTAGTTGAGGTAGTCCCCAAAAAATATGATTTAAAAACTCAACGCTTATAATTGAGGTAGTCCCAGAAAAATATTATTTAACAAATTCCCGATTGAATTAGTCCTTGAAAAATATTGATTAAAAAATCCACACTTGAGTTAGTCCTTGAAAAATATTATACAATTATTTAAAAAAATCATGATTTTGGTTGAGGTAGTCCTTGAAAAATATTTTTTAAAAAGTCCACTCTTATGGATACGATAGTCCTTGAAAATGTATATATATAAATCAATTTCTGTTTGTTTGTTTGATCAGTGTTAGCTATAGACTCCTAAACTACTGAACGGATTTTCATGAAATTTTCACAGTCGATTTTTGAGTATATTTGTGGTAACATAGGGTACTTAATTTTTAGATGGGTGCAGGGGAAACAGTAGCCCCCATACAAATTGCCCCTTTTTCGATCAGAATTGGCCATTATAGCAAAGAATTGGAATTGACAATTATAGCACAGTGTTAGTAAATATACAAACCACAGATGTTTACTAAGTTCACAACCACCTTTATGTAGGTGTTGCCAATTCCCAATTTGTTTTTATGAAAATGATAAAGGTGGAAATATCTGAATCGAAAAAGTGATACTGCAGACAGAATTCGTACAATTCGAGTACAAAGCGATTTAAATAATGTGGACTGTATACACAAATTAGTACTGTACATATTACTGATGACAGAATTCGTACAATTCGAGTAAGAAGCGATTTAAGAGATAGACACATGGTTCCTTTTGAGAATAAGCATAGAATAACTTTCTGAGTCGATTTATGAATGTCCGTCCGTCTGTTGATGTCAAATTGTAAACTAAGTACAGGTCGCATTTATAAACCGATTTGGATGAAGTTTGGTACAGCTCATTTATTTGGCCAACGACCCTATTGAAATTGGTGAAAATCGGTTCAGATTTACATATAGCCCCCATATATATTCGTCCGATTTAATGTAAATGGTGCACCAAATCCCCTAAAAATCATTCGATTTGCACGAATTTTGGCATAGCGCACTGAATTAAGTCTAGAATAATGTGCTCAAAGTTTCGTGAAAATCGGTTCAGTTTTGGATATAGCTCTCATATATAGTTTCGCCCGATTTTAGGTAAATGGTGCGCCAAAGTTGCACGAAATTTGGCAAAGCGTACTGAATTAAGCCTAGAACTATGTGTGCTAAGTTTCGCGATAATCGGTTCAGATTTAGATATAGCTCCCATTTATATATTCGTCCGATTTTGTGTTAATGTATGGTCCTTTAGAGAATATGCATATAATCACTTTCTGAGTCGATTTATGCATGTCCTTCTGTCCGTCCGTCTGTTGATGTTAAATTGTAAACAAAGTACAGGTCGCATTTATAATCCGATTTGGATGAAATATTGTACAGCTCATTTATTTGGCCAATGGGCAAACCCTATTGAAATTGGTAAAAATCGGTTCAGATTTACATATAGATCCTATATATATTTTCGTCCGATTTAATGTAAATGGTCCCTATATATCTCTCGATTTGCACGAAATTTGGTACAGCCTACTAAATTAGGTCAAGAATGATGTATGCTAAGTTTCGTGAAAATCGGTTTAGAATTAGATATAGCTCCCATATATAGTTTCGACCGATTTTAGGTAATTGGTACACCAAAGTCGCTATGTATCATTCGATTTACATGCATTTTAGCATAGCGTACTGAATTAAGTTTAGAATGATTTGTGCTAAGTTTCGTGAAAATCGATTCAGATTTAGATATAGCTCCCATATATACTTTCGCCCGATTTTAGATAAATGGTGCACCAAAGCCCCTGAAAATCATTCGATTTGTACGAATTTTGGCATAGCGGACTGAATTAAGTCTAGAATAATGTGTGCAAAGTTTCGTGAAAATCGGTTCAGATTTAGATGTGGCTCCCATATATATTTTCGTCCGATTTTATGTAAATGGTGTACCAAAGCCTCTATATAAACGATTTGCACGAATTTTGGCAAAGCGTACTGAATAAAGTCTAGAATAAGTCTAGCAAAGTTTCGTGAAAATCTGTTCAGATTTAGATGTAGCTTCAATATATATGTTCGTCCGATATAAATTAATCTCTGGTAAGTTTCCTTGAATTCGGTTCAGGTATACCTTTCATATATAATTCGACCTTTTCATGGTACATGTACAACATGTAATCAATGGATGTCTGATTGAGATTAAATTTTAAACTGAACAACATACCAAATAGCGTGTGTCAAGTTTGCTTTAAATCGAACAAAATTTAGCATAGGTTACAGAATGACATGTGTAGGGATTGATGTTATTCGGTTTAGATATAAATAAATTTCACATAATTATGTTTGTTCTATTTCATGTCAATGTTCCTTCAAAATGGCGACGTCTGTTAGGATACATATTTAGAATATACCCAAAGTGGTGAGGGGTATCATATAGTCGGCCAAGTCCGAATTTACTGCTTTCCTTACTGGGGTTTTTCTGTTTGTGAAAACAAAAACAAAAAAAAAACAAAAAATCGTTTGATCATCCAGAATGCAAGTTAAAAGTCGGAGGCTGAGATATGATAAATTTAGATGCACCTTTAATTTTAATTCGCTGATCCTATTACTGTTTTTCAATGGATACTTCTACTTTCATGGAAGATAACAAAAATGTACATCTAAGTCGTTTCATGCACTGCATTCTGCGCATTATTTTAATGTCAATTTTTTGAAACCAAAAGCTTTGGGATTGTGTTCTAATAATGATAATCCCTCATCCTTCAATATATTCCTAAATCAGTGCAAAAATATTGTTGTACAGAAAATGTTTTAGCGGGGAAAGATTGGAACACTTTTCGTAGAATTTTTGCATCTAATTTATGTTTAACGCAACGTGTAAAGTTAATACTGGCAAATGCTCTGTTAATGTCGCTGATCTTATATGGACTTGGAGTGTATTCGGGATCCATTGATTTGCATGTTAATAAGCTATTTTATTTTCTTTCACACACTCCTCCAGAAACCCCAATATTTTGATACCTCGAATTTGGAATATTTGCGCGATGTTGGAATGCACTGCCACTTGAGTTACGGTTTTTTCTCAATAATGCTATAAGTTTAAAAATTCTAAGTCAGTTACACATTCCATCGTAAAAATTACCATATTGGATTTACTTTTTTGGCCTTTGGTAGGGGCAGCGAAGTGCCACGGGTCCAGCTAGTATTATATAAAAGGTCCACGATTATGGATAATATAGTCTTTGCAAATACTTTTTAAAAATCCACGCTTGTGGAAAAATATTATTTTAAAATCCACGCTTAAGATAGTTCTGGAAAAATATTATTTAAAAATCCACGGTTAAGATAGTTCTGGAAAAATATTATTAAAAAATTCCACGCTTGAGTTAGTTCTTGAAAAATATTATTTAAAAAATCCACGCCTGTGTTGGTGCTTGAAAAATATTATTTAAAAAAAATCCACGCTTTAGCTGAGGTAGTCCTTGAAAACTACTATTTTGAAAATCCTTAAAAAATACTATAAGAAATCCACAAAAAAAATTTTAAAAATCCACTTTTATGGCTACGATATTCCTTGAGAAATGTTATTTGAACATTTCATAAGCAAAACCCCTTGCATATCCCCCCAATTCATTTGTAGCCTATTCAAAGGTAATATTGTTAGGATACGTTGATGCTAATTGTGCAATTTGTGGCGTAATGCATTAGCAAATGCTATAGCTTGAGGCGCCAAATTCTAAGAGTATGATAGCGAACATATAATACATGTATATGGGCATGCATAATTTCAAATCCCCTTTATATGATAACACAAATATAACGTAATTGTACACCATCAAATTACCACATGCGGAACCACACGAATGTCATTGCCACATAACATCACAGCTTAATGCATTCTTCATTTAATGGCTACTTACATTTGCTGGCGACCAAAGATACGCACACACCTTCATTGAAGCTATCATTGGCGCCAGTACACATGCGGAATCCTACAAACATTCCCAAGCATTCGATCTCTTTATCTTGTTAATCGTAAGGTAGCAATGCAATTGAAGCTTTTACGGGTAATTCATTATTTGTCAAGGTAGCAGCCAATTGGCCATAATCGCCTTAAACGATTGACAAATTTATCTACAATTTGTCCAATGGCTAATTTTGGGAAGAAAATTGATTTATTGGTGAACAATGTCCTTGGCAAGGAGTTCGTGTGTGCAAAGTTAATGTATTAGTAGATAAAAAAATATATAAAGCATGGATTTTCAAAGTAATATTTTCAATGACCATTTAGGCAATAAATCGTGGATTTTTAAAATAATATTTTTCAAGGACTATCTCAGCTATAATAGTGGATTTCTTAAATTAAAATTTTCAATGATTATCATAGACATTAGCGTGGAGTGTTTTAAATAATTTTAATGTAATTTTAAGTACCATCTCATCTAGGCAATAAGCGTGTTTTTTTTTTAATAATATTTTTCAAGGACCATCTAGGCAATAAGCGTGGATTTTTTAAAAAATATTTTTCATGGACCATCTAGGCAATAAGCGTGGATTTTTTAAATAATATTTTTCATGGACCATCTAGGCAATAAGCGTGTTTTTTTTAAATAATATTTCTCAAGGACCATCTAGGCAATAAGCGTGGATATTTTTAAATAATATTTTTCAAGGACCATCTAGGCAATAAGCGTGGATTTTTTAAATAATATTTTTCATGGACCATGTAGGCAATAAGCGTGGATTTTTTAAATAATATTTTTCAAGGACCATCTAGGCAATAAGCGTGGATTTTTTAAATAATATTTGTCAAGAACCATCTAGGCAATAAGCGTGGATTTTTTAAATAATATTTTTCAAGGACCATCTAGGCAATAAGCGTTAATTTTTTAAATAATATTTTTCAAGGACCATCTAGGCAATAAGCGTTAATTTTTTAAATAATATTTTTCAAGGACCATCTAGGCAATAAGCGTTAATTTTTTAAATAATATTTTCCAAGGACCGACATAGCAAAGGATGTGAGTTTTTTAAATATTATTTTTCAATTACTATCGGCTATAAACAGTGACACTCCCAATTTTTTATTTTCTTCATTGTAAAAAATAAAAAGGTCACCATAAAAAAACCATAACACACCCTTAAAAGTAATAAAGACGTCATTCGTAACTTCGTCTTCTTTTCTAAGCAAAAAGCTTGACGTCAAATTTCAAAGTCCATTTGAAAAGTGGCATTGCTTGTCATTTAGCTGCATTATCTCAATGACGTTTAAAGTGAATTGTTTAGAGGAAGAATATTTTTTTCTGCTGTTTCATTCATGCCGCAGGTTGCGGTAAAATTGTTTGACTGCGTTGCCAAAAAATTTCGACCACGTAATATAAAACATACCTACATACACACACATACATTAGTAAGCACTATCAAAAGGTGGTTATGACAAGCATCCATTTTTTTGTACTTTTCCCAAACAACTGCAACAACAACAGGATATTCATACCATTTTCCGGTATTCAAAGCTTTGCATTTTATTGTGGCCTTCCGCATTCACAATGCAATCAGACAAACACGCAGAGAAAAATATGAAATATTTGAAAATGTTGTTTGGTTGTATGTAGGGATGTGAGCTTGTGTTTTTGTATACATTGTAGCTGTCCTCTTGTATCATCATCTATTATATATATTTTTATTTGCACGTTTTCTTGGTTACCTTTATAACAATTTTTATAACAAATAGTAGTCACGTTTTATTGTGTGATCCCACATTTTTTTTTGGAAATAACAGACCATATAACAAAAAAAGAATAGAAGCAGGAAACCGAAAAAAAACTTCTCATCTAACCACAAAATGTTACATTCATTGCAAAATGTCTAAATTAAAAAATACATAATAAATTGTGCATAGATAGATGAATTTAAACAAATTTAAATTTAGACTTTGTTTACTTAAAGTAATATTATCTCAAGGACTGGGCGCGGATTTTTAAGTAATATTTTTCAAGGACTAACTCAAGAGTGGATTTTTTAAATAATATTTTTCAAGGACTAATTGAAGCGTGGATTTTTTAAATAATATTTTGTTGAAGGATAATACAAATCAGATGAACCGATAACAACCTCTATGGAACGCACGGACGTGTTGTTGTTGTATTGTTTTTTTAGGTGAGAGAGGTCGCCGACCTGTCATTATACGATCAGAATCTTTGTGGCTTGAATACCCTGCACCACACTGGGTACCGGGTAGTATGTCCTTGAACAGATTAGGGTAGCAGGAAAGGAGATAAACCTATATCTACTGTTGAGGAAATACATAGAACTGCGTTAAGTCTTCATTAGTGCACGTCCGTCCGTCAGTATGTTCAGAAGATATTGTAAGCAAAACACCGTGAGAATCTGAATTGGTGTACATGAGGCGCCAAGTGCACACATCGATTAACTCCCTAAAATGAAAAGTTGAAAAGGGAATGGAACTGTTTTTCCAATCTCTTTATAATAAGAATTCAACAGCGGGATGTTGTATGTACACAGACGCAGGAATATTTCGAATAAATGGTTGTAACTACTTCCATTTAAATTTAAGTTTTTTTGAGTAATGGGGTTATTCGATTGTGCACTGAACGCCACGTGCCGGGAAAAAGTATATGTTTTTGTGGTTTTGTATATGTCTCACTCGTTCTATTTTGCTTAGGCTGTACTCCTATTAATAATTTTAGTGACACCGCCAGTACCAGGAGACGATGTCCACCGTGCCATAAGGGACGCAATAAGGTGATGTTGGTCTTTTCCTTGTGTGAGTTTTCCCCAAGTCGGGGTTCATTCACCAATTTATGTAGTTTCTGCAAAAAAATGTGGGATGGCCACGAGACACCGTCATAAAACATATGCAACACGTTGATTTACAGCCTGTTTTTGTAAAATTCTAAACGAACGAATTCGAGCGACTTACGACCAAACCTTTGTTTATGTAAACAAATATTTTTTGATTCAAAACAAAAATAAATGACATATGTTTCAAAACCAAGGAGTTTGGTCGTAAGTCACTCGAATTCGTTCGTTTAGAATTTTACAAAAACAGGCTGTTAATGTTTTATACATATGTAAAATTGTCCATTTGTGTTTTGCTAAATAATTTGACATGACATCGACGGTACCAAGAGACGATGTGAATCATATGGATGTGGGACGCGTTCATTTGACAGACCAGAGCTGCGATTATAGAATCGCACGTAAGAGCGTATTTTAAGAGTAATGTTGTGAGCGCAAAGTGTGTGAAAACGTAAAATTTCAAGGACGGTCGTACAGTGAACTCGGACCCTTGGTCAATCATGAACAAATTGTTGGTGGAAGAGAGATTTCAAACGGGTACTGGAGAGCGTTAAAAGTAGGCATATTAGTTAGACAGAAATTCATTTTAATAGGGTTTGTAAAATTCATTCGGTGACGATTTGTGAAGTGTGTCTAGACACTAAAGCTGGCAGGAAGGAAAACAGAAAAATTTGTTGTTCCCATAGACGGCTGTGAGAAGAAATATTTAAGTCAAGTGAAAGTTTAAAAACTGCAAAATATATTTTCAAAATTTTAAAATTCCTCGAATAGAGGTAATCTCCTCGCAATATTTTAGTATAAAAGTGAGTGTATAAGATTGACAAGAGATTTCGTTCAATAATAAGTTTTATTTTACTTAGTTGCAACAAATTAAAACACACCTAGAAGTTCCGCAAGTGATTTGTCCAGTTGGCACCGAGCGTATAGCGTAAGGCGGACAGCGAGTTAGGTTGCCGAGGACAAATCCAAATTGTGGATCAGGAAAAGGTGGATCTAATACTCAGCGAAGATCCAAAAATAGAACCATCCTCCACATAGAATCTGCATCTTTTCCCGGTTGTATGGAGACAAAATATTAATACCCAGCTAAGTGTAGCATACTAGTAGGATCCATATGAAATTTGGCGAATTGATGTTTGTGTGTATGTGTGATCTTGTTAAATTAATGTGTTGCCCTTTATAATGTATGTGTTTATTATAAGTGTTTAGGCTAGGTAATTATTATATACAGGTATTATTCAAATTTTATACAACTCAATTATTATCGTATGTAAGGGATTTATCCTCTGCCAATAATTAGTCCCCAGAATTTCCCCCTGTTGGAGCTTTGATAGGTAGGTCTTCTAAAGTAGGACTAGAACAAAAGAGGGAAAGGATAGATCCCATTTTTTATCCTGTTTGTTTAGATATTTAAAAAAATAACATATTTATTGGAACAAATTTTGAATTATTTTCATCCTATAAAAATATAGTTTTTTTTGGAATATTTCCGTTTTTAAATTTATATGCGATTTTATAATAGCTAGTAAGTTTAGGGAAAGATTATGAGACTAATGTATAAGTGAAAATATGTAATAAATGTTAAGTGTGTTGAAGCCAAAATGATGGTGTAGATTGTCTTATATGGAAGGAGAGAGAGGATATGTGATTGGGATTAAACCTGTGATGTAGGTTCACGAGAAGTTGGTGTCTACCATTGTAGGGTTCCTGAAGTTAAGGAACAAAAAGGTTGGGAGGGTGAAGAAGGGACCAGTGTAATGGATCCCTAGAAGCATTGTCTGTTTGATCATATTGTGTGGTGTGTGTAGTCCATTTTCATTGTAGTTTGTTTACTGGTTGTATTTTTCCGCTGTCCAAGGGTTAAGAGTCCACGGCCCATATTAAACCAGTCGGGTTGGACGCAATATAAAAGGGGATACGTAACAAATTTTCAAGGACTATTTAAGCGTGGATTGTTTAAATAATATTTTTCAACGACTAATTCATGCGTAGATTTTTTTAATAATATTTTTCAAGGACCAACACCGGCGTGGATTTTTTAAATAATAATATTTTTCAAGAACCAACTCAAGCGTGGATTTTTTATACGTTTATACATTCAAAAATTCTTTCTCACACCCTTACCCTATCCTATAATTATTTACCACTAAACATCCCCACATGTAATGCCTTTTCAAATGCCAAGCAAAAACAAACCTACAATCTCAACGAAAAATCACAAATTGTTCCATTTAATTTACACCTTAACGCCCCCTAAAAGTATACACCGGTATTATAAGATTATATGAAATTTATGAAAATCATATGTTAGATTTCGTGGCATTTTGTTTTGGGGGAGCATTTTTGGGAAACACATTTCACAAAGAACAAAATACGAACAACAATTTTAAACGCCTCCCACACGAACTTGATTGATGTATAATTACCTCCCTTTTGGCGGCCCGGTCCCCTAAATGTATGCCAATGTTATACTGTCAGCTATGGAAATCAGCTGTTATTGTATCGAAAAACAAACCATTGTAAAACGTGTGGGAATTTCAATGTCCCTTGGTTTGTTTTTGCAATTCATGTTATTGTTTTTGTTGTCATTTAGATTCCGATGAAATGTGTAAAAATCCATTACAAACACGCCATGAGTTGTTGTTTGTTTTTATTTTCAGTTTAAGGTATGAAGTTCATGTGTTTTCCATTGAAGAGCAAAACGTTTTGGTGTGGTATTTAAAGGGGTGCAGATAAATAAATTAAAGTATGGGATTGAAGTAAAATCCGAAATCCTCTGAACATGGAAGATTTTTCACGTGTATTAAAAAAAGGTCCTATAGCTGGAAAAGCTTTTATAAATCTTCTACAAATACTACCTATAGGATTTAAAAAAATGTTCACCTATTTTGAGATATCTCATAGATAGAGTATCTTTTCATATATGACTTCTATGGGTAGAATGTATAGAGCTTGTCATTTTGACATTTCAAGATCGACTTTCGATTTTCTTTATAAATACTTGGTTTATTATCTCAAAGCCCAAATTGCCCTAAAAAACTTTATTTTATCTGTTGACAACAATTAATAAAAACATTTAATTTTTAGTCGATTTTGCATTAGTCGGATAAAGTCGAAAATCGATTTTGAACAGGTTTGACAAAACCGAAAGATAAAAAAGTCGACTTTTTAGTCAAAGGCAAAAGTTGAAAAGTCTAAAAATCGACTTTTTGCTCGACTATGTAACCGCCTCATGTTCGGAATTTTGGAAAATTTCTAACCGAAGTGGTTGCAATAGGTATTTTGGGGTTTTCGTGAATAAGAAACGTGTGGCGTAGGGGATGATAGATACCCAATAACGGCTCTGATTGGCTTTAACATGGCGAAGTCCAGGCTTATCTTGGTCCCTCTTTCATGTCAATTGTGGACACTGAACTCCCCGCGGTGCCACCTGGGAAGCTATTCTCATCACCCACGATGAAATAGTGAGCTAATATGTGCCGCGAGTTCACCCATAATAAGAACTATAAAGAAATGGGTTGAGGCTTCGGGTTAGTTGCCCACTCTCGGAAAACCCAACCTACTATGAAAAAGCTAAGAAAAAGAAAACCAAACCCCCTAATGTTCGCTTTGGCGGATATACTCAAGAAGTACAAAGCCGATATTATTGCCTTACAGGAAATGCGATGGAAAGGGACAGGCGTAAGTAAATCAGACGATTACGCCCTGTATAATAGCTGCCATAAAACGAGACATGCATTTTGCTGCGGATTTATGGTTAACAAGAGAATACAGGCCTTGTCTCCAGATTCACTCCAGTAGATGAGCGAATTGCTATAATCCGTATAAAAGCGAAGTTCTTTGACATCATCCAGAGTTTTAGACGTTCGATCGATCCGAAGGAGACAAGACGATATGTGCCAACTATAGAAGAAAAACCCACGAAAAACACTTCGACACATACCACCTATTTGTCGACTATAAAGCCGCATTCGACAGCCCTATCCGTTCAGAGGTGTTTAAAGCCATGTCTGTTCGGCATTCCTGCAAAATTAATACGACTATGCAGGATAACTTTAAGTGGCACAAGGTCAGCAGTTAAAGTAGGAAAGGACCTATCGGAGCCTTTTAATATCGAACGAGGATTCAGACAAGGTGACAGTTTGTCATGTGATATTTTTAACATCCTACTGGAAATGGTCATTCGAGACGCAAAGGTGAACAGAAATGACACTCTGTACACCAAACAACACATGTTACTCGCCTACACCGATGACATCGATATAATGGGTCGAATATTGCGAGCGGTAACAGCCACATTTGAACAAATTGAAAAGGAGTCTGCCAAAGTGGGTCTGGCAGTAAACGGTGAGAAGACCAAGCTGATGGTATCAACGCGCAAGACGTCCAGTAGACTCGGACCAACTGTGGAACTTGAGAACTACAGCTTCGAGGTAGTTAAAGACTTTTTATACCTTGTTACCGCCATAAATAAAACGAATGACATCAGTTTTGAAATTCGGAGAAGGATTGTGATGGCCAACAGATATATATGGATCAGAAGCATGGGTACTTGCGCAAGCAGATGAGGCAGCTCTTGGTGTGTTTGAGAGAAAAATTCACCCAAAAGATCTACGGGCCGATCTGCGTCGACGGTGAATATCGGCGTCGAATGAACCACGAGCTTTACAATTTATACGCGGAAGTGCTTTTAAATAAAATACTGACTGAACCTCTTGTGGTGAGACTCTTCTAATAAAAAATAAAACCTTTTGGTCGAAGTTTTTGTAAAGAAATTTTGGCTGAAGCTCTTCTATAAAAGCTCTTGGGTCAAAGAAGAAGCTTAAGTTCTTCTATAGAAGGTGTTTTTGGCTGAAGCTCTTCTATAAAATCACTTCTGTTTCCTTCCAGAACTTTCAGCCCAATTTGGCTGAAGATCTTTGAGGGAAATCATTCTGACTGAAGCTCATCAATGGAAATCCTGTTGACTGAATCTCTTCTATAGAACCCTTTTTTGCTGAAGCTCTTCAAAAGAAGCTCAATCTTAAGCTCTTCTATAGAAAAATTTTTGGTTGGCTTTTAAGCCTATATGGGGAAGATTTTCTATTGATATAGAAGTCATTGTAGATAGCTCTTCTACAGAATTCCTTTCGGCTTAGACTCTTTTATAGATGCCCTTCTGTCAGAGAATTTTCTATAGAAACCATCTCGGCTGAAGCTTCTCTATGAAATCATTTCTGGCTGAAGCTGTTATATAGAAGCTCTTTTGACTTATGCAGAACCCCTTCTATGGAATTAGAATCATGTTAAGCTGAAGCTCTATAAGAACTTTTTTGCTAAAGTTCTTCTATAGAAGACAGATTTGGCTAACGATTTTTTAGATAAATAATTTTCACTGAAGTTCTTCAATGGAAATCCTTATTTCTGAATCTCTTCTATAAAATCCGGTTTGGCTGAAGCTCTGCTATGGAAACGATTTTTGCTGAAGATCTTCAATAGAATCTCAATTGACTTACGCTCTCCTATAGGAAAACTTTTGCCCGAAGATCTTCTATTGAAATATTATGAAGCTTTTTAGTCAATATGGCAAAGCTTTTCTATTGAAATACTAGCATATACCCGCTACTTCGTCAGCGAATGTGGGAAGTATTTAAAACCCAATACCAACCAATATTAACACTTTTAGAACCGTTTAGTAGCAATGTTCTCTTATAGTACTTAACACTACACACAAATTCTGACCGCAAAAGAAATCAAGCTCTATACAAAATTTGGTGTAATTTTTTGCCCTTTGTACTCTTGTTAAATTTCAAATATAGCTTCACCCAAATCCAAATTAAGTACCAGTTAGTAAACATAAATATATAAATTGTCATAACTTCCTACATTAACATACGACTTTCCAACACTTCCCACATACCCCAATCTTAATTTTAAATTTCAGGATGCATTCGGTTCACCTAAATCCAATTTGTTTCAAATTTAGTGCCATTTAATACACATAGGTACAAATTTCCATTACTACCTACATCATGCAATCCAATGAAAATCTTATTACTCAATTTCAAGATTTCATCTCTATCGGTTAGCTTTTAATACAAACTATGCCAAATCCAGTGTCATTTAGTACACATTAGTAGACATTTCCAAAACTTCCTACATACCCCATTCGAACCCCCCAACAGCGATCCTAACCACCATTTGGTACCATTTAGTAAACATTATTACGAATGTCCAAAACATTCTACATAGCCCAATCCTACACCCCGACAGTGATTCTAACTTCAAATTTCAAGATCTATCGGTTCACTCAAATCCACATTTGGTACTATTTTGAAACTGTAACCCAAACTGTAACCCTAAAATTTAAATTGTACAAAATTTTTAAAATTTGTAAGAATTTTTAAAACTTCCTACATACCCCAATCCTACACCCCCACAATGATCCTAAATCCAAGTTTCAAGATACCAATTCTATCGGTTCGCCCACAATTCAAAATTTAGTACACAGTAGTACAAAATTTCAACACTTCCTACATACCCCGATCCTAGGATCGGGCTCTATCGGCTCACCCAAATCCAAATTGTACCAAATATAGTACGATTTAGTACTTTGTAGTTCACTCTCACTCAGTTCACTCACAATTCAAATTGTACCAAATTTAGTACACAGTAGTACTAATTCCCAAATTTCTTGCATACCCCAATCCTACCCCCCACACTGACCCTAAATTCAAGTTTCAGGATTCCAACTCTATCGGTTCACCCACAATTTAAATTGTACCAAATTTAGTACACATTAGTACAAATTTTTAAAACTCCCTACATATCTCAATCTTACACCTCAACAATGATCATGACTCCAAATTTCATGATTCTAGCTCAATTGGTTCACCTAAAATTGAAATTGTACCAAATATAGTAAAATTTAGTACGAATTTCAAAAACTTCCAATTTAACCTAAACCAAGACCCCCACAGTGCTCCAAAATCAAAATTTCAGGATTCCAACTCTATCGGTTCACCCACAATTCAAATTGTACCAAATTTAGTACACAGTGGTACGAATTTCCAAAACTTCCTACTTAACTCAAACCAACACCCCCACAGTGATCCTAAATTCAAGTTGCAGGACTCCAATTCCATCGGTTAACCCACAACTTAAATTGTACCAAATTTAGTACACATTAGTACAAATTTTTAAAACTCCCTACATATCTCAATCTTACACCTCAACAATGATCCTGACTCCAAATTTCATGATTCTAGCTCAATTGGTTCGCCTAAAATTCCAATTGTACCAAATTTAGTACCATTTAGTACCCATAAGTAATAATGTCTTAAACTGAGTCCTGACCCCAATCCTACACCCCTACAGTGATCCTGACTCCAAATTTTATTGTTCCCGCTCTATCGGCTCACCCAAATCCAAATTGTACCAATTATAGTACGATTTAGTACTTTTCGTACACATAAGTAACAAATTTCCAAAACTACGTACATATCCCAATCATATACTCCGAAGGTAATGTTAATATCAATTTTCAGGATTCCAGCTCGATTTGTACCATTAAATTAAATTTGTACCATATATAGTACCATATAGTACTTTTCGTACACATGAGTACACGGTTTCAAAACCATCTCCTTATATCGACCCTACTTCCCAACCCTAATTCGGATTTCAAATTCCAAGTTTTTAGCTCTATCCGTTCACATGCTACAGAATTGTACCAAATTTAGTCCATTTACGTACTTTTCGGATAGTTATAGTTCGAATTTCCAGAAACCCTTTGGTGCATCTATCCCACACTCCATCATCGACCACCAAACCAAATGTCAGAGTTCTAGCTCCACTGGTTCGTACCGTTCTAGTACGAATTTCCAAAAACACAGCCTTATCTGTCACATTTGGACCAAGAGTGACCCTCACCCAAAATTTCAAGATTCTAGCTTCAGCCGTTTCGTCTGGGCGTTGATGAATCGTTAAATCAGTCAGTCAGTCAATCACTTTACTCTTTTATTAATATAGATAAGACAATTGTAGCATGTGACCTTATTTGAAATAATCTTGCACTGAAATTACCGAATTTTTCCCATTTAATTTAACTCTCCCTCGTATAAATCCAATGCCTATGTAGATGTTAAAAATTGTAGTTGTAGTGGTGGAGTGATGTCGTTGCTAAAACGTAAAACCACACAAAATTGATGGCTAAGGCCAATGTTTTTGGTTGTAGTATTGTTGCAAAATGTGTGTGTTTCAACTCGAATCGTTTATTTCATTTCATTTTGTGGTAACCGTTGGAAACCTTTATCCCTAGTTTCTGGTAGCACCTAAAAATTACTAGGACTCTTTGACGAAATTGTTGTTCGTGGTGGTGTGATTTTTATTTGATTTCTATGTCGATTTGTTGATTTCTGTTTAGGTATTTTTTTTTTTGGCCGAAATGTTTTCCATTTTGTGGTGTTGAAAAGTGGGCGTACGACAAAAACGAACAGAGTCTGGTCGTAATGGTTGCAAATTGACCATGGCTTCAATTCTAAGGTTTGGCGGTGTTTTTTTGTTTTTGTTCTTTTTTTTTTGTTGGGAGGTAATAAAACAAATTGCCGACAATTGATTTTAACTAAATCGTTGTGGAAAAATAGCGTCAAATTTGTGGCCAATCCCAAGAGACGTTGGCTGCGAGGATGATTTCTTTACCATTTTTGGGCGAATAAAGGCAGCAATGGACAATTGGTTACAAACAACTGTTAATTTCGATTTTTTACTTACTGCCCGAAATGTAAGCAAAGGTTATGCGAGAATGCGATACAAACAAAGTTGTATTGTATTGACGTCCTTTTTATTTGTTGTAAATCACACAGTAGAAAAAAACTACGTCAATTTTTGTTAACCTTGGAAAATACTTTTGACTTTATGTCTGCTGTGTGTTTTTGCACTTGCTTTTTGCTCAAGGTAAATTCCCTAGACCATGGAATATTTAAATATGCCCTCGTCACTAGGTCATATCAGGGGTTGAAAGTAGGTATTTGTTGTTGTTGTTTGATTTTAATATTGATTTATTGTTGATTTTTAATCCTCATAGCTTTGTAAAGCAAACGATTTTTTGAGTATTCTTTGAATTCATACATATGGTGTTCGTTTAAAATTTGTCTATGGATTATTGGTGTGCCAGGGATAATAACTAAACTAATAATAAATTACAATGAATGCAATATATGAAATATTTTTTAATTTACTAAAATATTATTAAAGCTTGGAAATATTATATTTCTATGTGATATTTAAATAAAACAACGGACTGGGCTGAGGTTTAAATGAATCCGATACGGGTAAAATGACATCTTTTTCCAAAAAAATTGTTTATTTTTCTCTATACATTTTCATTTGACAAAAGTTATGCTATAGAAGAGTTTATAAGGTTTCTAGAGGGTCTATCGCCAAAAAACGGCCGTTAAAAGTTTCAATCATCGAAAATTGGCTCCTATAATCGAAAAAGGCCTCTAAAGTCGAAAAAGACCTTATCGTCGAAAACATATTTCTTAAAAGGGCTTCTATCGCCGACAAGCCTTTAAAGGCTTCTATCATCTAAAAAAGGCTTTATCGTCGAAAAAGTCTTTTTAATACATCTATCGCCGAAAAACGCATTTAAAAGTTTTTATATAGTCTAAAAAAGGCCTCCAAAGGCTTCTATTGCCTAAATAAAGCCTTTAGAGGCTTCTATCGTCGAAAAAACACCTTTAAAGGCTTCTATCGCCTAGAAAGGCGAGCCAAATGGGCTTCTATAGCAAAGTTTCAGCCAAAAGGGCTTCTATACAAGATCTTCAAGCAAAAGAGCTTCTATAGAAGAGCTTCAGCCAAAATTGCTTCTATAGTCAAAACAACTTTTATAGAAGAGCTTCAGCCTAAAGGTCTTTTGTAAAAGAGCTTCAGCCAAAACGGCTTCTATAGAAGAGCTTCTGACAAAAAGGTTTCTGTAGAAGGGCTTCAGACAAAAGGGTTCATCTATAGAAGAGCTTCAGCCAAAAGGTCTTCTATAGAAGAGCTTCAGCCAAAAGGGCTTCTATAGAAGAGTTTTAGCCAAAAGAGCTTCTATAGAATAGCTTCAGCCAAAAGGGTTCCTTTAGAAGAAATTCCTCCAAAATTTCTTCTGAAGAAGAGCTTCAGCCAAAAGTTCTTCTATAGAAGTGTTTCAGCCAAAAGGGCTTTTATTGAAGATCTTCAGTCAAATGGACTTCAGCCAAATGAGCTTCTATAGAAGAACTTCAGCATAATGGGTTTCTATAGAAGGACTGCAGCCAAAAACGCTTCTAAAGAAGAGCTTCAACCAATAGAGCTTCTATAGAAGAGTTTCAGCAAAAAGGGCTTCTATAGAAGAGCTTCAATTAAAACGACCTCTATAGAAGGGCTTTAGCCAAAAGGGTTTCTATAGATGAGCTTCAACCAAAAGGGCTTCTATAAAACAGCTTTAGCCAATAGGGCTTCTACAGAAGAGCTTCAGCCAAAAGTGCTTCTGTCAAAACAACTTTTATAGAAGAGCTTCAATAAAGGTCTTCTTTAAAAGAGCTTCAGCCAAAACGGCTTCTATAGAAGAGCTTCTGTCAAAAAGGTTTCTATAGAAGAGTTTCAGCAAAAAGGGCTTCTATTGAAGAGTTTCAGCCAAAAGGCCTTCTACAGAAGAGCTTCAATTAAAACGACCTCTATAGAAGAGCTTCTGTCAAAAAGGCTTCTATAGAATAGCTTCAGCCAAAAGTTCTTCTAAAGAACTTCAGCCAAAAGGGTTTCTATAGAAGAGCTTCATCCAAAAGTTCTTCTAAAGAAGACCTTCAGCCAAAAGGGCTTCTATAGAAGAGCTTCAGTCAAAGGGTGCCTATAGAAGAGCTTCAGTCAATAATTGTGTTACAGAATATTTGAGGCTCTAAAGGTATTTCGATTCCAAAAATTGAATTTTGTTTCTTGATTTAATTCGAACCCATACTAATTCAAGAATGTCCCTATAAAATATTGACCAATGGTTTCCATGTTCGGACTTGATCTAGGCGTGGTAAAGATAATAGGTTTGGTTCAAATATTCTAAATTTTCAATATTTATAAATCCAATATCAATTTATAAATATTGAAAATTTAGAATATTTGTGGGGGAGGTACTAGAAGAATTACACCAATGGGTCCCATATTCGGACTTGATCTACGTTTTGTAAAGACAAGAAGTTGTACGAAGTTTGGTTCAAATCGCATAGTCCATTCATATGATATTATAAAATTAATTTTTAGCACAATTTTGACAATTTTGTGGGGGAGGACCAATATCCCCCATCTCCGAACTTGAACTAAATTTGGTAGATATATTACTATGTGCAAAGTTTGGATGAAATCAGTTACTTCCTTCGAGAGTTATCGTGTTCACCAGGACTCCAAATTTTCTGAAACGGGTTTGGTTCAGAGAAACATGGGATCTAAAACCAAAGCCTTTCCTTAAAGTTGCTAATTTCACCGTCGTTAAAAACGATTTTGACTGTGTGTACATATGTATATACCCGGCCCAGTCCAACATTGATTCTTTCCCGCATTGATTTTTGTTTCTGATAGGAATCCGATTATCCAACTTATTATACCCTACACAACTATGTTGTCAGGGTATTATAGCTTTGTGCAGCCCCAAAAGTTTGTAACGCCGCGAAATATTGGTCCTAGACCCACCTTTATGTATACCGATCGTCATATCTCGACTAGCTGAGTCGATCTAGACATGTGTGTCCGTCCGTCCGTCCGTCTGTCCATTATAATTTGTAAACACGATACAGGCCACAGTTATGGACCAATCTTCACGAAATTTTGCATGTAGGATTGGTTCTGGCCAATGAAGACCCCTATTGTTTTTGGGAAAGATCGGTTAATATTTAGGGGATGAAATGGACCAAATACTAAATTTTTGTCGGTTTTTCTGGTCGCTCCAGAGGCCGCAATAATGGCCCGAACATCGTGAAATTTTGCATGGAGAAGCGGATCGTGCCAAAGAATAAGCATGCCTGTTCGGATAAAGATCGGTCAATATTTAGCGGGTCAAATGAACCCTGACTTTTGTGTGAAAAATGACAAAATTTGTATTCTATGGCGTATATATTTACCCCTGAAGAACAAAGACCCGAGAAGTTGATACTATATCCAAGAGGAGTGGTTGACCTTTAAACTAAGACCAATTATATTATTGTATGTGCTCGGATGAGGGAGTTACACCTAAATATTCACAGGTATTTCCGTATTCGTATATTATTTAGTAACCCATTATCACTCTGGAGAGCGGAACTATAGCGCTGATCGCTTTGAACTTTTCCATGTGGTTCCAGTTATGGTCAAGGACAACGCTTATAATTTTCGGTGATGATCGGATACAAATTTTGGAACGAAGTCGACCGAAAACTTAATTTTTTGTGTTATTTTCGAGTCGATCTATAGACCACAAATGAAAGCCGATCATCACAACATAACCCACGGTGAAGGGAATCTGGACAATAGCTATACTGAATACTCGTAATATTCTGAAAATATGTCAGTGTGAGGAAGATGAACTGTTTACCTCTAATCGGGCAATAGGGTGCAAATATCACGAAATATTGCCCAGGCTCGGAATAAACATCCGCAGAAAATTTTAGTTCCGTGGAAGTTGTGTAGGGTATCGTATGGTCGGCCCCGTCCGACTATACTGCTCCGCTCACTGGTTTTGAAATCAAGAATGTTTTTTTTTGTGTGGATTCATTATATAAAATTATGATAACAACTAAAACAATTACTAACCAACCATGTATGAAATCGGAATCGGAAAATTTCCGAATATTAAAATTTTAAAATGAAATATAAATGTAATTATTGATTATTTGATTACCAGTTGAGTTTATTTTTTCCAACGGACATGTTTTCGAATTTTTCGGTTGCCCCTAAACATATATTATTTTTGAATATTGTCTTGGCCACCTTCATCTGTGGTGTGGTAAATACTAAAAATTAAGCATTTTTTTATATCGAATTAAAATCTGGCCATTATAGTTTTCGGTCTCCTTGGATTTTCTATCATATCACGATGAGGCTGATCCAGCATATATCCGCAGCAGTACCCTAAAATTAATCAAATACACCAATCGCCTGGCATTGAACGGTTGCGTGGAGATTGTTCACGATGTTAATCCCCTGGGTGTAAATGTCCAGGCTAGTACGAACAGGAGAAATGGCAAAGTATGGACAATATTTAATATAACTGCGGATATTTGTCAAATAATCCGTGATTTTAGAAAAAATAAATTCGTATCAAATATGGTAAAAAATATTTCGCCATCTAATGGATTTGGAAAATGTCCATTGAAGAAGGATAAACATTATTGTTGGTTCAATTTCACACTGGATGCTGCAAAATTTGGCACATACATTCCCGAGGTGAAAATGAATGTGTTAGTGCAGTATATACATGGAAAATATGTTTTTTACAAAGGGTATCATGTGATAAATATTGCCAATACAAAATCTAAATAAAGAACAATTTGGTTTAGACAAAACGAAGAGTCTTAAGACTAGGCGCGATTACACTTTAGCTTTTATCGTGATAATGATCGATTTTTATGTATCGGTTTACCATACAAAATTAAATCCACTAAATATCTCAATTTTACTAAATCGAGAATATTTGAAAAACAACCCTGCTTTTGCAAAAAAAAAAAAAAAAAAAAAAAAAAAACAGTATGGAAAGTAGTAAAGTCGGACGGGGCCGACTATATGATACCCTGGGTATATTAAACAGAAATATTAACATGAAATTGGATGAAATAAAATATGTGATATTTATCTAACTGTGAATCGACTTCAAACCAATATCAATAGGTCATCCGTTGGACTATGTCTGTACTTCTAGAAAACGCTACTACGTTATTCTATGTTCAATTTTGTACGTTGTGCAAAAATTGATGTCAATCTGACCAAAATGAGGAGTTTGATGTCCAAATATGAGCCGATTTCAATGCAACTTGTCACAGGTTAGGTTATACTAATTTCAGTACGTTTCGTTCCTATGAGCCATATATTGGATCCTTGGTGCGTCAATTACTTGAAATCAATTTATAATAATAAGGAGTTATATCTAAATCTCAACCGATTTTCACGAAACTTGGCACACATCAGTCTGGACTATATTAAGTACGCTATGACAAATTTCGTGCAAATCGAAGAATATATAGGGACTTTGGTGCGTCATTTACATGAAATCGGACGAAACTATATATGGGAGCTATATCTGCATCTTGACCGATTATCACGAAACTTGGCAGACATCATTGTGTGCTCAATTCAGTACGTTATGCCAAATTATGTGCAAATCGAAAGATATATCTGGACTATGGTGCACCATTTACATTAAATCGGACGAAAATATATATGGGAGCTATATTTAAATCTGAACCGATTTTCTCAAAACTTGGCAGACATAATTCTAGGCTTAATTCATTACGTTATGCCATTCGAAGGATATATAGAAATTTTGGTGCACCATTTACATGAAATCGGACGAAACTATATATGGGAGCTATATCTAAATCTGGACCGATTTTCACGAAACTTGGCAGACATCATCCTAGACCTAAATGATTAGGCTGACCAAATTTCGTGCAAATCGAAGAATATATAGGGACCGTTTACATTAAATCGGTTAAATATATATATATATATATATATGGGAGCTATATCTAAATCTGAACCGATTTAGAAATCGAACGAAACTATATATGGGAGCTATATCTAAATCTGGACCGATTTTCTCTAAACTTGGCAGACATCACTCTAGGCTTAATTCAGTACGTTATGCCAAATTTCGTGCAAATCGAAAGATATATTGGGACTTTGGGGCACCATTTACATGAAATCGGACGAAACTATATATGGGAGGTATATCTAAATCCGAACCGATTTTCAGGAAACTTGGCACACATTATTCTAGGACTAATTCAGTACGCTGTGGAAAATTTCGTGCAAATCGAAAGTTATTTAGGGACTTTGGTGCACCATTTACCTTAAATCGGACGAAAATATATATGGGAGCTATATCTAAATCTGAACCGATTTTTCCCAATTTCAATAGGATTCGTCCTTGGGCCAAATGAATGAGCTGTGCCAAATTTTATCCAATTCGAATAATAAATGCGACCTGTACTTTGTTTAAAATTTAACATGGACAGACGGACGGACGGACATGCGTAAATCGAGTTAGAAAGCGATTCTATGCATATTCTCAAAAGGAACCATGGGTCTAGCTCGATTCCTTTTGCCTGTTACAAACATATGCACAAAGACATAATACCCGGCACCACAGTTTGGTGAAGGGCGTAAAAACGATCACTTCTCCTAAAATTATGTTGCAAAAACATTGAAATTCTAAATAGATTACTATCAAAAAACACGGCTACTGAACCACACTATGGTTCACGGTATTATGTCTGTCGAATTGTTTCGTGACAAACTTTAACACCACACTCCTCAAGTATCCTTATGGAATGTTGAGGATTTTGCATAATTTTTCTAATCACCTCCTTGTTTTCTGCTCGATTCAACATATTGACGTAGCGGTTGATAGATAACAAATAACGAGGCTTGCATTTTACGAGCGCCTAGAAACAGTATAAGACCGTTGCCTTGGCGGATATCTCGGAATGGAAGATATCTTTGGCACCACCGTCGGAAAATTCAGCCTTTATGAAGAAACATCAGACAACGGCATGAAGTTGATTGATTTCGCGGCAGCAAGAAACATGGTAGCACCAAATTCAAGCACCTCGATATACACAAGGCCACTGGGCTTAATGCTACTGATGCGAAAAACGCAGCTTATAGGGCAACCCTGCAGATAGTAGCAACACGCAATGCGTTAGAGAATTATGTGGAAAAAAGGAGATAGGAGAAACGTATTTCCAGAAAAAAAACAAGAAAACGTGAGCGTGAGCAAATCGAGATGTACAGGATAGAGAACGAAGTATGGAAATTTTACTAAAGAGAAAATGAAGGAAACCTCGTGCTGTCACCATACAGACAGCGTTTTGAAGCTTCTTCAAAGCTTCTGGCATCAAACAGTGGCTTTGAAGAAGATACCCCAGAACCAATAAGATATAACGGTATATACTGTATACCAAGATTATGTCAGAATTTAAATTATTCGGCTGTAGAATATTAAAGAAGCAGGTGACGATGGATTACCAGCCGAACTATTCACGGCCTGTGTTCAGACGCTGCTCATGAGCTGATTAGTACAATTTGGCTAGAGGAATGTATGCCCAATGATTGGAACCTCAGCATCCTGCGTCCCGTTCACAAAAAAGGAGACAAGACGATATGTGCCAACTATGGAGGAAGTATTCTCCTTCCCACCGTATGTAAAGTGCTATCCTCCGTGCTGTGTGAACGACTGAAGCCAATGGTCAATAACATTATTGGATATTATCAATGCGGCTTCAGACCTGGCAAATCAAATGTAGACCGTATTTCGACACATTCCACCTATTCGTGGACTATAAAGCCGCATTCGACAGCCCAATCCGCTCAGAGGTGTTTAAAGCAATGTTAATACGGCTATGCAGGATAACTTTAACTGGCACAAGGTCAGCAGTTAAAGTCAGAAAGGACCTTTCGGACCTTTCGGAGCCCTTCAATACCGAACGTGGATTCCGACAAGGTGACAGTTTGTCGTGTATCTTTTTAACATCCCGCTGGAAAAGGTCATACGATATGCAAAGGTAAACGGAAATGACACTGTACACCAAACAGCATATGATACTCGCCTAGACGACGACATCGACATTGCGAGCGGTAACAGCCACCTTTTAAAGAATTGGGAAGGAGTCTCCCAAAGTGGGACTGACAGTAAATGGCGAGAAGACCAAGCTGATGGTATCAACTCGCAAGATGTCCAGTAGACTCGGAACAACTGTAGAACTTGAAAACTACAGCTGCGACGTAGTCAACAATTTCATATTCCTCGGTACCACCATAAATAAAACTAATGGCATCAGTTTAGAAATTTGGAGAAGAATAGTGTTGGCCAACACATGCTACCATGATCTAAATAAGCAATTTAGGAACAAGGCCACCTATCGCCAGACCAAACTCAAACTCTACAAGACTCTGATACTACCCGTGATAGTATATGGCAGCCCTTGCAGTGTTTGAGAGAAAAATTCTCCGTCGAATGAACCATTACTTGTACCAGCTACTCTCGGACATTGACATAGTCAGACGTATCGAGCTGCTGCGACTATGGTGGCTAGGTCATGTCGTGAGAATGGATGAGGATGCCCCAGCTCAAAAGGCACATAACTTATGGGTCACGAAGAAGGAGAAGCCACGAATTCGAAAGAAAGGCCAATTAGAAGATAATATATCGATACATGGTTTTTCAAATTGGAAAAGTTGAAAAGTACAAGACCGACGCGCTTGAAAAAAGCGCAGATTATTAAACAAATGTAAGTAAGATTACAATTTCAACTATAGTCGTAAGGGCTTTGTAAATTTGTGGCAGAGATATATTTTCAAGTAAAACAATGTCAGTGGGTATTGCCGACCGATATACAGCCTATGGTTTGCGAAGTTCTTTAAAATTACACACAGGTTTTATTATTCGCTTTAAATTACCTATATTTTTATTTAAAAGATTTCGGGCCTTTTGTGGGGGAGATACCAGAAGGAGTATATCAGTATATCCCATCTTCAAACCTGATCTGGGCTTGCTAAAGTTGATACGTTTTGTAAAGTGTGGTTCAAATCGGACATTCCATTCGCTTAATATTTAATTTCAATGCTGGCCCCACGTTGGCCGCCAATAAAGCATGCAGGAACTGGTATGGCTTCATCCGAAACAAACGATTTAAGTTAATAATTTTACTCCTTGTTTAGAAATTATGTCCAGCTTATGATCTGAGTCAATCAACTTGGGCAAGCGTGGTTATTGATCTTAAGCAGTTTTTTGTATTCTAAACGAATGAGAGTCGGAGCGACGAAATCAGGTTTTGCTTAGGTGTTACATATGAGAAGCAAGATTCTTATCTAGTATTGGTTGTATATAAAGGTATTAGGATCAAGGATGTAATATTATGGTACGATATACAAAATATTTACATAAGTAACCGTTAAGTTC
Source organism: Musca vetustissima (assembly GCF_032173495.1). Taxonomy (NCBI): domain Eukaryota; kingdom Metazoa; phylum Arthropoda; class Insecta; order Diptera; family Muscidae; genus Musca; species Musca vetustissima. The sequence goes on along the minus strand of NW_026887996.1, from coordinate 12,924 downwards.
AAACAATTATATTCCAGATAACACAAAGTGGGAGAGGTAACAGAAGGATTGCACCAATGTATCATTGAGCTTGATCTAGGCTAAGTTTGGAAGAAATATTACGATGTGGAAAGTTTGTATGAAATAACCCGTGGGTCTTAAACTAATAATTCGATGGGGCACATTTTTGCCGTATAAAACTTCTCATTAGCCATAAGGCTGAGGGTTTCATAAAAAAGGGGAAAATATGCGAAATCGATTTAACAATTATAAATGGATAATGATAATTTAATTGACAATGATTACACCTGATTTCCTGTGGATGATTTATATTCCCTAAGCTTAGTATAATTTTTGCGTATGTTAATTTTTAAAGCACAAGAATTATTTAGTGTTTAACAATAACCAAAAAAGACAGAATTAAAAAATGATCACGCTATTCCATTGCTTAGTAAATTGTGATATTCTTTTAATATTTGTCCGCCTTTTGTGTTGTGTGGTAAATATTCAAATAAAAAAAACAAAATAAATAAAATAAAAAAACAATTTTATTTGTTTCAGTCATCCTTTCTACTGGAATATGAATCCTATCATCATGAACTCCATCCCGGATATTTCAAATACAACAGCATACAATTAATAAATTATTCCCATTCTACAGCCTTAGATGGTTGTGCTGTCTTTGAGCGAGATATCGAAACATTCAATGTTAATCTGGCATGTACTGTGCCTAAAAGAAATGCTGCTCCCTGGACCGTAGCCAATGTCACAGCAAATGTTTGCCAATTAACAGGAAATGGTAAAAATGTCATTACAACAATGCTTAAAGAATTATTGCCAAATAATGGCCAATTTTCGTGTCCACTCAGGGCGAAGAAAAAATATTGTTGGTTAAATTTTACACTCGAACGCATTAAGATGAATAGAAAATTTCCCGAAATGAAAGTAAATTTTTTATTGCAATTATTGGAAAAATGTTGTCTTTTTTAAAGGATATTCTGTTGTTAAATTAACGAATAAATAGACATGAGAACATTTTTAAATATTAAATAAAATTGTATCTTGTACCAATGCATTTTGTACAAACACTAAGAGGTCGAAGGACCTATGTTAATTGGGATCTAACATGATTGTTTATCGTGAAGTGCTGTAAGTAGGGATATATTCTCTACATGTGTCACCGAAGGCTTCAAAATGAAGGAAAGAACCATTACTATTGGTCTGGACTTTGCCAAAGCTTTTAATACAGAACGGCCGCATGGTATTCTTTATAATATGCAATCGCTGGGATTCGATTAGCAAACTTGTCGCATGGTGGCAAGTTTTCTCAAGGATCGGAGTATTCCGTGTGAGAGTGGAAGATAAAATGTTTGAAGGGCGAACGGTCAAAGTAGGGGTGCCACAGAGATCAATACTGGGACCGGTTCTGTACAACCTGTTCGTATGCGATATACGGGAGCCGCCTGAAAGAGGACTGCTATTGATGTTCGCTGATGATGTGTTACTTGCTCTACGAGGTCGTTTTGGAAGCACTGTGGAAAGAAGATTGAATGTGTACATTGAAACTCTTCACAACTACTACAACTTCAAATGGGGACTTAAACTCAATGTTGGAAAGTGTGTAACCGTGGTTTTCAAGTGCAAACCCAAGTCCACTGCGAAGAGCTCCCAAAAATACATTCCAACTATAAAGTTTGGAAATGCATTCATCTTGAGTGTCAGACAGAATGAAATACCTTGGAATCATCCTTCACGAATGATTGGTTTGAAGAGCTTTCGAAAATATATTCCAACTATAAAGGTTGGAAATGAATTCATCGGAGTGTCAGACAGAATGAAATACCTTGGAATCATCATGTACGAAAAATTGGACTTCTGTCGCCATGTGGATTATGTGCTTTCAAAGACCAAAAATATGAACTTTGCATATCTGATATCGTCAATCCAAATGGAAAGTGTTGGAATGTGAGCGAGAAATACATTGGCATCATGCATAGGAACGAGACCAACACTGGATAACAATGGAATTTATAGACGTCCGGCCAATAGGAACATCTACAATTGTAAATGAATTCATTGGAGTGTCAGACAGAATGAAATACCTTGGAATCATCCTTCACGAATGATTGGATTGAAGAGTTTTCCAAAATATATTCCAACTATAAAGGTTGGAAATGAATTCATCGTAGTGTCAGACAGAATAAAATACCTTGGAATCGTCATGTACGAAAAATTTGACTTCTGTCGCCATGTGGATTATGTGCTTTCAAAGACCAAAAATATGAACTTTGCATATCTGATATCGTCAATCCAAATGGAAAGTGTTGGAATGTGAGCGAGTAATACATTGGCATCATTCATAGGAATGAGACCAACACTGGATAACAATGGAATTTATAGACGTCCGGCTAATAGGAACATCTACAATGCAATCGATTTCAACCGAATCGATGTCTGCATGATGAAATATGCCCTCAACTTCCTGAAAAGGGGCCAGCTTGTGGAAAATGGAATAATGGAACGATACCTGGAGTGCAAAGAGGAACTTCACTCCATACTTAGAAGGAAACACCTTCCTCCTGCAGCTTTGCTGAATCTGCAAGACGGATGAAGAATACCGTCTGATGTACTATCATCGGATGTACCACAGATTTGACGCCGATATTGAGCCTGTATATAGCACAGCTCAATGAACCAGAAATTGTATATAATTTAACTGTAGGTTTAGATTGAATGTAGTTTTAAGTCAATTTATGTTTGGCCAATTTTTTAATTTTTGAAGGCATGTGAAGTTTTAAGAGTATATATAAGTACTAGTTTGTTTATAGATTCGCCAGGCATTCCAAATGCGGCGCTAAATATGAAATAGTTCGTAGTCTCCTTCATTGTAAGCCATATAACCTAGGAGAAATATATTAAAAGTTTAATTTTACACTTCAGCCATTAATTATACTGTACCAAGAAATGATTTACTAAATAATGAAAATTTTGAAAAGAAATGAAAAAATAAATTCGTCAGTACAATTTGAACAGTGGCAAATGAACAGCAACTATTTAACTGAACGACATTACTTGCGTTTGATTGTAAAAATCAGAATTATGTGCCTACAGAAAATTTAACAAACGACGAACAATTGTTTGCGTATCGCGGCAGAACAAAATTTACCCAGTAAATCCCATCGTAGCCTGCGAAATACGGTATCAACGTATGATGGATATCCGATGCTAAAAATGCATATCCTCTTCAAAGCCAAATATACACAAACAAACAAGAGAGTCGTCGCGAAGTCGGAATTGACTTTTTTTACGACGCTGCCACTGGCAAAGCAGCTGCTATCCGTCAAACTTAGCATTTTGGAACACTGCGGCGAAACAATGGCTATATACCAACAGAAATGAGAGACGATAAGAGTTGGACCATTGGGACGAGCAAATTTGGTTTCAACGAGTGTGGTTTCATATAGCGGAAAACAAATTCCGTAATAATGTTGCCGCCAATGCTTCATGATGCAGCGTTAGATGAAAACGGCAAACCAGAAATCATCAGTTTATACGACAGAACGAAAGGTGGCGTGGATGTTATGGACCATCGTGAAGATCGCCTTTGTCTTGTTTTACAATATGCTCGATATTAGTGCTTCAGAACAACAGAACTGTTTCATATCAAACAACAAGAATAAAACAAACCAATTGTGCGCGTCTTTGCCAGACAACAGTAGAAGAAAGACGAGAAAAGTCTGCAAAACTTGCAAGAAACCAGTTTGCGATCACATACCAAAACAATATCAAAATGTTTTCCATATTTCAACAGTTAGTGTTTATATTGGGAAATATGGATTGGTACCTCTATAAATCTATTCCAGAAAAAAATCTGAAACCATTAGTCGATATTTTAAATCTAGGAGAACATTGGATTTTCTACCAACATAACGGCCACAGACACACCGCTCATATAGTCAGACATTGGCAGCTTTATTATGCCCCACGATAATTATGCCCAGCACGTTTGGAATATTTTGCAAAGGAAATTTTGGAAACACACAATAACGAGTTCAGAAATGCCTAAAGCGAAACTTCAGGAGGAGTGGTGAAATGTAACGCCGAATGAAGCCGAGAATTTGATAAATTCAATGCTCAGACGACTGTAATGCCCAGATGACTGCAGGCGGTTATAGATGCTTAAGGTGGTCCAATAAAATATGTAGACCATATATTTATACCATTCACCACACTGTAGTACAGGGTACGGAAACGTACGGAAACGAGATAGACACATGGTTCCTTTTGAAAATATGCATAGAATCATTTTTTAAGTCGATTTATGTAAACAAAGTACAGGTCGCATTTATGCTCCGAATTGGATGAAATTTGGCATAGGTCACTTATTTGGCCCAAGGACGAGCCCTATTGAAATTGGGAAAAATCGGTTCAGATTTAGATATAGCTCCCATATATATTTTCGTTCGATTTAATGTAAATGATGTATCAAAGTCCCTATACATCTTTCGATTTGCACAAAATTTGGCACAGGGTACTGAATTAGGTCTAGATATAGCTCTCATATATATTTTCGTCCGATTTTATGTAAATGGTGTACCAAAGTCCCTATATATCCTTCGATTTGGCCAAAATTTGGCTCAGCGTATTGTATTAGGTCTGGAATGATGTGTGTTAAGTTTCCAGAAAAACGGTCCAGATTTTGATATAGCTCCAATATATATTTTCGACTGATTTACTGTAAATGGTGTACCAAAGTCCCAATATATCTTTCGATTTGCACGAAATTTGGCACAGCGTACTGAAAATTTTTCCAGATTTAGAAATAGCTCCCATATATATTTATACCCTTCACCACACTGTGATGTATTTGTGCATATGTTTGTAACAGGCAAAAGGAAACGAGATAGACACATGGTTCCTTTTGAGAATACGCATATAATCACTTTCTGAGTCGATTTATGCATGTCCGTCGGTCCATGTATTTTTGGTAACAAAGTACAGGTCGCATTTATGATCCGATTTAGATGAAATTTGGCACAAGTCACTTATTGGGCCCAAGGACGAACCCTATTGAAATTGGAAAAATTCGGTTCAGATTTAGATATAGCTCCCATATATATTTTCGTCCGATTTAAGATAAATGGGGCACCAAAGTCCCTCTATATCTCTCGATTGGCACGAAATTTGGCACAGAGTACTGAATTAGGTGCAGAATGATGTGTGCCAAGTTTCGAGAAAATCGGTTGAGATTTAGATATTGCTCCCATATATAGTTTCGTCCGATTTAAGGTAAATGGTGCACCAAAGTCCTTATATACCATTCGATGTGCACGAAACTTGGCATAGAGTACTGAATTATGTCAAGAATGACGTGTGCCAAGTTTCGAGGAAATCGGTTCAGATTTATATATAGCTCCCATATATAGTTTCGTCCGATTTCATGTAAATGGTGCCCCAAAGTCCCTATATATCTTTCGATTTGCACGAAGGTTGCCATAGGGTACTGTGTTGTGTTAAAATCGGTTCAGATTTAGATATAGCTCCAATATATATTTTCGTCCGATTTATTGTAAATTGTGCACCGTGCAGAACCAACAATTGGCCGACCCACACACAATTTTGTACAATGTACTGAAGTTACTATAACCTTTCTTGTGTCAAGTTTTCTTGAAATTGGTTCAGATTTACATATAGCCTCTATATATACTTTCGACCGATTTTAAGTAAATGGTGTACTAAAGACCCATAGCTAGGTCGATTGGCAAAACGTACTGAAATTAATATGAATTAATATCGGCCAAGTTTCCTTGAAATCGGTTTAGATATAGAATAGCTTCCATATATAATTTTGACCCATGTATGTTGATTGTAGTAAAGTTGTATATGATACCCTTCAACACTGTGGGTATATTCAACAGATGAATTCTAACAGACGTCGAATTTTTGAAGGACCATTAACATGAAAATGGATCCATAAACATGTCATTCTGCAACCTATACTAAATTCTTCATTTGGTCGGATACAGGGTTGCTTCAAACTAAGTTATATTAACTTCAGTAGTTGTGCCAAATTTCTTGTCAATCGGCCTACCTTGGGGTCTTTGGTGAACCATTTATCTATTGGAGGAAAATATATATGGGAGCTACATCTAAATCTGGAGCGATTTTCAGCAAACTTAACACACATCATTCTACTCTTAATTCAGTACGCTGTGCCAAATTTCGTGCAAATCGAAAGATATATGGGGACTTTGGTACATCATTTACAATTAAATCAGCCGAAACCAGTAAGGAAAGTAGTAAAGTCGGACTGGGCCGACTATATGATACCCTTCACCACTTTGGGGATATTCTACATATGTATCTTTACAGATGTCGTCTTTTTGAAGGAAAATTGACATGAAATTGAACGAACTTAAAAATGCGATCTTTATGTAAAAGTAAACCGACTAACATCAATCCTTACACATGCCATTCTGCAATCTATTCCATACTTTGTAAATAGACCATAAGCGAACTTCACTGTTTAAAATGTAATATCAATCAAGCACCCATGTATCATTATGAACTGTAAGTGGTACGTGGACTTTTTTTTAAAAAAAATCTCCATAATACCGACTACTTTGGGGTTATATGTTATATATTTATATATTTTGAAATTAGCTAGTACAACTTTTCTCTTGCAAAACTAGTTCTATTCAGTTGAAGATCATTTATTTCAAATAATATATCGTACGCTTAATATATGCATTTAATTGCGAATTTAGGTTTTCTTTATTTTACAAAAGTGTCCTTTATTTACGATTTCTTATTGGCCACATTAATTAGATGATATCCTTTGTAAAATACATTTTTTCAATGCGCCATTTGCATCAACAAATTCATTTTAACCTCGGGAAAATATCTACCAAAATTTATAGCATCAAGAGTAAAATTTGACCAACAATATTGCTTATCCTTCTTAAGAGGGCAGCTTCCAAATCCATTTTTTGGCGAAATTTTTCTTAGAATTTTTGATATGAAGATATTGCTCTTTACACCAGCGGCTATTTGACAAAAATCCGCACTTACATTAAATATTGTCCAAGGTTTTCCATTTGTTCGGTTAGTACTAGCATGGAGACTTAAAACCACAGGATTAATATTTCGGACAAGTTCAACACAACCATTTAATGCAAGATGATTGGTACGATTTATTAATTGTAGGCTATTGCTTCCGATGTATGTTGGATCAACTTCATTGCGATATGATATAAATTCTAATGACGCTGGAAACTGTAATGCAGGGCTTTTAATTCGATGTTAGGAATAAAGGTTTTTATTTTATTTTTTTTACCACAAGACAAATGAAGGACCCCAAGACTAGATGCATCAATAATATTTGTTTTAGGGAAGCCGAAAAATTCGACAACATTTTCAATTGAAAATTTTAAGCAAACTGATAAAACAAATATGCAATAATTATAGAAGTTTGCATAAAATTGCAATACTCAGAAAAATTATTATTTACCGACTTCATTCATGGTTGGTTAGTAATGTTATTTTTTAGATATTATCGTAATTATTATTATTAACAAAACAAGAAAGAAAACTAATTCCATAACCAGTAATTACGTAGCGAATATGTATTTTCCTATAATGAATATAGTGAATGTCTTTGTTGTGGATCTACTGTGTAGAAGCGAGAGAAATACGTCAGTCCTTATTGCCTTAAATTGTATTCAATAATATGGACAATCTCGTTCCTGCAACGGTTCGATATTTTTCGTTCCGCTCCGTTGAAGGAGTTAGATCATATATTTTGTTACATAGTTTATTTTAATTTAATTATTCATTATTACACCCTGCATGTTCTGTGAAAATTTCAGCGAAATCGGTTTAACCGTAAGGTCACACTAGGCAAATATTTGACGAAAAGTGTCAAATATTTCTTTGCCATAATCTGACCACAAAATATTTTCAATGGTAAACACAAAAACAGCTGATTTTGGGCAAACAAAATTATTTGACAGTAAACAAAATGTTGCTTAAAGTGCACCCAATGTGAACGCCGACTAGCAAATATTTGCCTTATTTTTGGGCAAACATTTATTTGCCCTTACAATATTTTTGTACGGGCGAACAATGGAAAATAACAGTTGATGAATTCATTGTGTTGGCGTTTATATTGTTGGAATTTCGTCATTTTGTTTGAAAACAAAACATTTTTGACACTTTATCCAATCAAATATGACATTTTTATTAGTGAAAAACATAATTTCAGGCCCTAGGTACGCTTTCAAACCGAATAAGCTTAATATTGGCATTTCGAATTCTTTTTGGGGAAGACACCGCCTCGCAATGTTCAACATAGGTCAAGATTTGTATATATGTAGCTGCGATATAATGACAAAGCCCGGTTTTCGATCTGTTGTAGGTTTTAAACATATTTTCAAGCGATGTGGCCGTGGTTTGCATTTGGGATTTATATTAAATAAAAATCTGTAGTTTGTATTTCGGGTTGTCAGATGGTAAATTATCTCGTCACATACAATTTTCAAATCTCGACATATGGTCTAGACAAACATGGAGTTTTGTCATATTCTCCATACAAAGGTCCCGCCCCATTTGGTACAATCCGAATTTTATTACCAAATGGGATCTAATTTGGTGTTGGTTATTAAAACGTTCGCAAGATCTAGCTACATCCTCCATATATACGTTACATCCGATTTAATATAAAAGCGGATTCCGTAGGGGTATGATGTATATTGTACTATTTAGAACAATTGCATAAAGTACCTTATTAATAACTTATAAAATATACGACAAAATTTAAAAAAAAATCGAAGTTGGCCCTAATTTCTCTCTATATTTGCTGGCAAATAAATTTATTCTTTTTGGCAGTTTGATCAAACTGTTTCATGGTGCAAATATATTTTCCAATGTGACCACACGTCAAACATGTTTTCCCATTTGATTATTGGCACTATTTGCTCACTGTTTGTGTCAAATATTTGAGTGTAATGTGAACACAAAATCAAGAGTGTGCAAATTTGACATTTTTTGGGCAAACAAAAAAATAGACATTTGAGTCAAATATTTGCGTAGTGTGACCTTAGCTTAAGGAACATACAAATAAACACCCATAAAAAATTGAATTTTGTTTGTTCGGTGCTTTCGTTTTACCTATCCCAAAATGTGCACTTACCTGAACGGAGTGATCCAAATTATTGATAATACGTATAACACGACCGGCACTGCGTTTTATCGAACCCGATGTGGTCGATAATGTGCCCAAATCCGCTTCCATTATTGATGGTTTACGACTGGCTGGTTTTGAGCCCCAGCCTTGATTGCCAGGTGATGCATACCACATGCCGTTCTTTTTACCGTAGCTAGCAGGCTGTAGTATATTCCAACCAACCGTGAATATATTCATTCATCCAATCGACCAGCCATCCATCGATTCGACCGACCATCCATTGCAAATAAAATGCAAAATAGCGTCAGCAGCAGCATTACCAAACCAACAAATTCCATTTGGCAAAGGGACAATATATGAAAGGAGAAAAAAGTAAGAAACAAGTTAACGTTGTAGTTTTTTATTATTTATCAAGGTTTGAGAATTCCACAAATATATATATAGGTTGTAAAAAATTGAGACGTGGTCGACTGGTATGGGCTTTACGCCAACCTTGTAATTTAGAGAGCGCTTATCTTAAAAAAGTTTTTAATTAGCGCCGACAAAATGACGATCTTACACAGTTGTCAAAAAGAAATGAAGTGAAACAGAAGTTTTAAATAAAAATAAGTTTGTGTTATGAAGACTATGCGAAACTGAATTGTCATTTTGTGATCTATGTACATAGATAATTAATTTTTGAATGAACCTATTCACTACTCATTTTTTTTGCCACAAGCTTTTAATGTTCACACAAACTAATTTAAAATCTGAGGTTTCAACGTATTGAGTTTAAAAGTCCCCTAGTGATCATGCAATAAACTAATCTGCAAGTACAGTGTTGAGAACCCCTTGCGGCAAAGGTCTACACTAAACATTATTACTGCGATGAAAATTTAATAAACGGCATCGGTTTACTACCAGCCACCAGTAAGTATAAACGGAGGTGATATAGTTATAATCGGGGCGTAGGAATGAGACCAACACTGGAATTTATAAACGTCCGACCAATAGAAACATCTACAATGTAATCGACTTCAACCGAATCGATGTCTGCATGATGAAATATGCCCTCAACTTCCTGGAAAGGAGCCAGCTTTTGGACAATGGAATAGTTGAGCAATACATGGAGTTCAACGAGAAAATCCACTCCCTACTTAGAAAGAAACACCTCCCTCTGCAGCTTTACTGAGACTGCGAAACGGAGGAATCCTTTACGATGAAGAATACCGTCTGATGTACTATTAAATTCAGATTTAACGTAGTTAGAAGATGATAAGTTTGTCCTGTTTTTTATTTTTTAAGGCATTTACAGTTTTTAAAATATTTATATATGTACAGGGTTGCCCATATTCGACAGACCCATGTTTTTTTTAAATGTTAATCATTTAATTTGTTCCAAGTAGATTTGTTTACATCAATTTTCGAATATGATATCTCTCAAATAGCCGCCTCTGGCGTTGATGACGTATTGTGCCCTTTTTGCTGCATTTTCCATCGTTTTTGCCAACATTTCGGCCGGAATAGCGGCTATTTCTTCACGAATGTTGTTCTTGAGCTCGTCTACCGTCCTTGACTTCAAATATCCCCACAAAAAGAAGTCAGGCGGCGTCAAATCAGGCGAAAGCGGTGGCCAGTCCAAATCACCACTTTTCGACATCAAACGGCCCGGAAACCAATTCTTCAGAAAATCGATTGTTATGCGACTTGTGTGCGGTGGAGCGCCGTCTTGTTGAAACCAGAACTGCCTCATACGCTTTCGACGAAAAATTGGCATCACAAAATTGGTCATCATGTCGCGATAACGCTCCTGATTGATGGTAACAGCATGTCCATTTTCATTTTGGAAGAAAAACGGCCCAATGACCGTTTTCGCACTAACGCCGCACCAAACTGTGACTTTTTCGTCATAAAGAGGCACTTCTTGAATCTCCTGAGGATTTTCAGTGGCGCAAAAACGGCAATTGTGCTTATTTACGGTCCCATTCAATGTGAAATGGGCTTCATCGGACATGATATTTTTTTTTCCAAAATTGCTCGTCATCTTCGGCCATTTCGATTACTCTTTGGGCCCATTCCAATCGACGAGGCTGGTCCGCAGGCAACATTCTTTGCGTCAATTGAATTTTGTATGGGAACAAATGCAAATCAACGCGATTAATCCGTTGTAAAGTGGACCGAGCCATGTCCAACAGCTGAGAACGGTGTTTTTGGGATGTTCTTGGGGACCTCTCAACAGTGGCTCGTACGGCAGCGATATACTCGGCCGATCGCCTTGGTCGACTTTTATATGGCCTCTTCGGATTAGAAAGAGCCTTAGAAGGCGCACTTCTCACATTTTTTAATGTTTTAAAAGCACGTTGAGTTTTCACAATTGACTTCTTCTGTTGAATGTAAATTTCAACTATTTCAGAGCGCTCGCGTGGCGTGTATTAGTACGCGGTATGTCATTAAGCGATGTGACATCTCTGTCAATAGTTATGGCGTTGCCAGATGGGTCCGTCGAATATGGGCAACCCTGTACTAGTTGGTTTAAAGGTTCGCTAAAATTCCAAATGCGGCGCTAGATATAAAATAGTTTCGTTGTCTCCTTCATTGTAATTTTATAATTTAGCCATTATGTATACCAAGGGCTATATAAGGTCGGACAGTAAACACAGGTGAGTATAAAGTTTGCTGTCAAATCATAATTGAAACGTATACATACAAAATTATGTTAGATGTCAAAACGAAAATATTAATATTTTGTCAACATTCAATTTTAATTTTTATTGTCTTTGTGAAGCACATATGGACTATTTCAAGAGTTTAAAGAAGATTTTCAAGTAAATTATCCTACACATTTTATTAAAAAAATGTACGTTAAACTTAAGTTTTCTCTATGAATTCCCTTACTGGCCGACCTTATATAGCCCTTGATGTATACTGTACAACTGAAATAATTTTCTAAATAAATGGCAATTTTGAAATGAAGTGAATGATAATCGAGGCAGTCTTTTGAAATGAAATGAATGATAATCGAGGCAGTCTTCTGTAGATTGCTGTGGAGTTTAAAAACGAGTCCATGACTGTGGAAGTAGTTAGTTATAGTTTGCTGTCTAGTCGAGTGGAATTGCAAAACGCGTCCACGACTACCAGTGAAGTAGGTCCTGAATATAGTTTAAAAAATAACCGCAACGACAATATATATATATATATATATATATATACCCAAAAATGTTTTCCAATTGAAATTCTCACCTGCTGTAGCGTATACAGAAATAAATGAATTAATTTTGTATATTTATACCCTACACAACTATGTTGTCAGGGTATTATAGCTTTGTGCAGCCCCAAAAGTTTGTAACGCCGCGAAATATTGGTCCTAGACCCACCTTTAAGTATACTGATCGTCATATCTCGACTAGCTGAGTCGATCTAGACATGTGTGTCCGTCCGTCCGTCCGTCCGTCTGTCCATTATAATTTGTAAACACGATACAGGCCACAGTTATGGACCAATCTTCACGAAATTTTGCATGTAGGACGGGTTCTGGCTAATGAAGACCCCTATTGTTTTTGGGAAAGATCGGTTAATATTTAGGGGATGAAATGGACCAAATACTAAATTTTTGTCGGTTTTTCTGGTCGCTCCAGAGGCCGCAATAATGGCTCGAACATCTTGAAATTTTGCATGGAGAATGGGCTCAGGCCAAAGAATAAGCATGCATGTTTTGATAAAGATCGGTCAATATTTAGCGGGTCAAATGGACCCTGACTTTTGTGTGAAAAATGACAAAATGT
>NW_026887995.1:0-9141 GCF_032173495.1 Musca vetustissima | reverse complement strand
AGGGTATAAATATTTAGCAGGCCAACACATTACGCAATTTTTTAGCTTTAATTTAATTCTTAGACATTTCATCATTTCAAAACATTGTATTAAAAATTTTGAGTACTCTTGAAATGAGTACGACCTTTGGGAAATGTTCTTCCCATCATGGTCACACTTATAGCATTACATTGTGATGAAAATTAGTTTATAATTTATAAACAAAAATAATTCATTTTCCCGTTTCTCCTTGTTTTTAATCTTACCCTATTAACTGAGTTAAATATATGATTGGATTGTTGTAGCCTACAATGAATGATGGGGCTGCCACCTATCGTTGATTAGAAACAACGCATCTTTCTATTTTTTGCAGTGATTTGGGTCCTTGCTTATTTAGTGTTGCCATTTTCTTTTGTGTTGATCCCAACGTTAGGCATTAGAATGCTAAGTGGCTTCGGATATTTTATCCGGAGGCCGATGTAAGCCTCCCTATACAAATCGAAGAGTATTGTAAAATACTACATATAAGTGTGTGTGGAAACATCGCATTACACTGATTTAATAATTTAAAGATAATTCTTTTTTTCTCCCGTTTTCTCATCTTGGAGGGCTTCCATAGAACATAGCCATCTTACCCGATTCAGTTTTGTTAATTATTATTTTTTTATTCATCCTAAGTCGATGGTTGGATGTTGTTGTAGCCTGGTCCATGGTGACGAGACTGCCATCTACGGTTGCCTAGAAAACAACTTCTTGGTAAGGTTGATGTCCTTGCTTATTTAGGTATCCATTTTCTTCTGGGTAGTGCTATCTTCGGGCATTCCTATTTTGCGTTATTGTTGATGTTGATTATTAACATTTCAAGAGGTCTCTGATGCATTTCGTGTGGAGAAATAACACTTCTTTGAATTTTGTGCAGTGTTTTTTTCCTGTTTCTAATCTTGTAGGGCTTCCATAGAACATAGCCATCTTACCCGATTCAGTTTTGTTAATTATTATTTTTTTATTCATCCTAAGTCGATGGTTGGATGTTGTTGTAGCCTGGTCCATGGTGACGAGACTGCCATCTACGATTGCCTAGAAAACACCTTCTTGGAATGGTTGAGGTCCTTGCTCATTTAGGTATCCATTTTCTTCTGGGTAGTGCTATCTTCGGGCATTCCTATTTTGCATTATTGTTGATGTTGATTATTAAAATTTCAAGAGGTTTCTGATGCATTTCGTGTGGAGAAATAACACTTCCTTGCATTTTTTGTGCAGTGGTTGGGGTCCTCGCTTATTTAGTGCGGCTATATTCCTGTGAGTAGCGCTATCTTCTATTATATCTAGAATATCATGGCCTTTCGGATGCATTTAAAATGGAAATATGTACTATGAAGCATATTGATGTTATTTAAACTTCATGAAACTTTTTCAGATCAAGGAAAGCATTCAGCCACCACACTTATTGCATTGCGAACTTTTTTCATATTTGAATAAATTTAATAATAATTTATATTTCTCATTACAAAGTAATGTATACTCATTCACATTATATAGTTGAAAATAATCAGAACTCGAAGGTCTCCTATATGTTGAAGATCCTTAGAATACACAAGAAGCTAGCGGCCTTCTTTGTTTATTTTTCTTATAATTTCAACGTTATAAAAAACTTATCGATATAATGTAAGGATATTATTTTATTATTCATTTATTATTCTTGGAATTAACCTTTGATTTGTTTTTATTTTCAACACCTCGAAACGTCACATTTTTATTTTTTTCGATTTCATTAAAAATACAACGGTAATTAATTACAAATCTGCTGCTGATTCATGCACTGAAATGTTTGACCATTTCCATTGTTAATTACATGAGTTAAAGGTTAAACTGTATATCCATGTCCATTGTTCTCTTAAATTATGTTTGTTTTTTGTTCGGAAATTTATAAAAAAGAACATCAAAGGCGACTGACAGCACACGAACACAGTGGGAAGAAAATAAAAATACAGTATGTCAAAAATGAGATTACACATAGATAATTATTCAACGTATCTCATTATACACAACTATGTTGTCAGGGTATTATAGCTTTGTGCAGCCCCAAGAGTTTGTAACGCCGCGAAATATTGGTCCTAGACCTACCTTTAAGTATACCGATCGCCAAATCCTGGAAAAGACCAACGAAAAACATATCGACACATTTCGCCTAATCGTCGACTATAAAGCCTCATTCCACAGCCATATCCATTGCCCAATAATAAGGTCTTCCGATAAGGCCAGATGATTTCAACCGAGCTCTCAAAATGCTTTCAAAATTTGATTAAATCGAATAAAGTAGTAAACAAAAAATTTGACAGTATGGGGATTTTCAACCAAAATTGCCAATAATATTTGCTTCTTACTACACGACCTGTTTAATGAACCTTGGCCCTATCCGTTCACAGGTGTTTAAATTCATGCCTGCCTTCGGTATTCCTGCCGATAACTTTAACTGCAGGATAACTTTAACTGACACAAGATCAGCAGTTAAAGATGGAAAGGACCTCTCTTGCCCTTTAATACCGAACGAGGATTTAGACAAGGTGCCAGTTTGTCGTGTGATCTTCCTGTGATCCTGCTGGAAAGGTTTGTACGAGGGAGGCAAAGGTGAAGAGAAATGCCTATGTGACATCGACATAATGGGTCGAACATTGCGAGGAGCAACAGGCAGATTTCAATAAATTGAGAAGAAATCTGCCAAAGTGGTTGGTCTAGCAGTAAATAGCGAGAAGACCATGCTGATGGTATTAACGCGCAAAACGTCTAGTAGACTCGAACCTACTGTGGAACTTGAGAACTACAGCTTCGAGGTAGTCAAAGATTTTATATACCTTGGTAACGCCATAAATAAAAATAATGACATATGTTTTGAAATTCAGAGACATATGTTTGCAATTCAGAAAGTAGGCCAGACAAAACTATCACTCTCCAAGACGCTAATACTACCCGTGCTAATGTATATTTCAGAAGCATGGCACTTGCACAAGCTGACGAGGCTGTTCTTGGAGTTTTTGAGAGAAGATCCGGGAGATCTATGGATGAATATCGCCGTCAAATGAACCATGAGTTGTACCATCTATTATCGGACATCGACATAGTCAGACGTATCCAACTACAGCGACTACGTTGGCTGGGTCTTGTTGTGAGAATGAATGAGGATGCCCCAGCTCAAAAGGCATAAAAAAGCGAGCCAACTGATGGTTCACGTAGAAGGGGAAGTCCACGAATTGGATGGAAAGATCAAGTGGAAGACAAAATCTCGGAACATGTTTTTTTTTTATTTTTTTTTATTGGAAACCTTTTTTTAAGCTCGGCTTATGGAACAAATGTTCTGTCACAAGCAGCTACAAAATCCACATAGGATACGCGTCATTTTTGGAGTGCTTGAGATACTAACCCAATTTTCCAACCTACAACCTAGTTTGATATTTCGTTTTCTTCTGTCACCAATTTAGCATGGATATTTCCCACATAGCCCTGGGGAATAGGTAGATTCGGATCATCTTTTTCTTAGTTTAATTATAAATTGAAAAATTTGAGGTTTAAAAAAATAATTTGACGAAAATGCAAAAGATTCATATGACCTGAACATCACATTCACGAAGAAGGGGACCTGTATATGAAAAAAACATTACCCTTTTCATGGTAATCCGTGGTAGCGCGTCAAATAAACACAGACTTTTTTGTGAAAAATCTCAAAAAATTGCATTCTATGGCGTTTATACACGAAGTTCCGGTTATGGTTAAGGACGTCGCCAATGATTACGGTGCCGATTAGAAGCTAAAATGATTCGAAAAATATGTCAGGGCAGTTCGAAAAGTCCTTAGCCTAGCGCAGAGAGCGTGGTATAAACAGAAAAATATTTAAGTGTTTTGGAAACTTCTACCTCTGTTATGTACACATGTTAAATTTTGTTTCGATCTGGTAACTCCTTCATAAAGATACAAGTGTTCCAAAACGTGTTCCGGAATTTCTTAAAATTCAAAAATTAGAAATGCGTGCTTTCATTGTAAATAATTGCGGATGCGTCTTTTGTGAACACCTGTTTCTATGTATTGAGGAGTTGCCAGATCGAAACAAAATTTAACATGTGTTCATAACAGCCATGGAAGTTTCCAAAAATTCTTAGCCTAGCGCAGAAAGCGTGGTATAAACAGAAAAAAGTTAAGTGCTTTGGAAACTTGTATCTCTGTTATGAACACATTTTAAATTTTGTTTCGATCTGGCAACTCCTTCATATAGATACAAGTGTTCAAAAAAGATATCCGGAATTTTTTAAAATGGAAAAATTAGAAAAGCGTGCTTTCATTGTAAAAAAATGCGGATGTGTCTTTTGTGAACACCTGTTTCTATATATGGAGAAGTTGCCAGATCGGAACAAAATTTAACATGTGTTCATAACAGAGATGGACGTTTCCAAAACACTTAAATTTTTTCTGTTTTTACCGCTCTTTCTGTGCTAGGCTAAGAACTTTCCAAACTGCCTTCGTAAGAAAGTGGAGCTGTGGACCTCCAAATTATTAAAGAGTCTGCAAATATCGCGAAATATTGCCCAGGCCCGGAATATAGATTCGCAGAATTTTAGAGTTCAGTGGTAGTTGTGTAGAGTATCATAAGTTCGACGCTGTCCGACTATACTGCCCCGTCCACAGATTTTGTAATGTTTTTTTATTTCTATAAAATAATTATAAATGCATTCTAGAAACAAATCTTACCCCACTGTGTATTGTCAATGAATTAAAAAAAAACATCACATCCACCCACCCCCCACCCCCTTCCAAGTGAAGACACATATTATTGCTAAATGTTAACATTGAAAATCATGTTTTTTTTTTTGCTACTAAATGGATACAAAAAATATATATTTGTCGACAGCCGCCATGGCCGTTTAGTGCCACCACCGCCGCCACTAATTGACGGTGAAGTGGAAGGTTAACAAGACAAGAATGAAAATTCATGTGAAAATTTGGCATTTTTTTATGAAATTAAATTTTCTTGTGAAACACACACGATTTTCACGGCTATTCTTTTATCACCTCCTCCACCTATCAACATTGTCCAATTAACAGGCGGGCGGTTAGCCAGCCAGCACACACACATGGTGATATATATACACATGTTTTATGAAGGTGTGCGATTTGAAAATTTTGTCTCATATGTGCCACAAAATTTCAAGTTCATCAACATCAGTTTTTTTGTTTCTGTTTTTTTTTTGATATTTCAAAGACAATGGCATTTTTGTAATTTTAAAGATTTTTTTTTTGAAAATAAATTATTGAAATTATGTTCTTGGGTACCCCCCACTGTGTACTATATCAAAAATTATATATGAATATTATCATCACCAAATTTATAATTGATTAATGTATAGAAACCTGTCTATTTTTAAACATCATTCAAAGAATTTCATAAAGAAAGTTGAAATTTGGAACATATTTTTGTATTATTTAATTAATCTTTGTAGGGAAAATGGTTCAAAGGCTTAAGTCTCCAAATATTTTAAAGCCCCTTGCCAAACTTCTAATGTCCTTTTATATCCACAACTTTTATCCATCTCCCAAAAAATATTTTCTAAAAAAATACAAAATCGATGTACAAACGACCGTTTTCAATTTTTTCTCAATTTGTTTTTAGTTTTTTGATGTTGTTGTAATAGTATTTTTTTGGTACTGAAATGTTTGTGTGTGCTTTTTTTCTCAATTTTCTTTTTTGTCGTTTTTCAGTTATTGACGCGTTTTCTTACCTTGGCCCGGTTCACTGTCATGCGTACCATTTTTTATAGTTTTTTGTTTGTTTTTTATTGTTGTGATTTTGATTTTTTTGTTTAAAAACAAACATAGCTATTTCTGTGTTGTTGTTTTTTTGTTATTTAAAAAAGAAAAATCGAAAACATTAAATCAAATTTAAGACTAGTTACGAAATCTATTTTATTGGTTTTTTTTTCTATTTTCCTCAAATCTGTAAAATAGATCTAGTAAAATTATAGGTGGTGTACCACACCTTTCACCATTCATATATAAAATATTATCTTTTCATAAATTACAGCAATAAATTATATGAAAGCCATTAATATTGCTCTTGTTATTTTTAATATTTATTCTGTTTAGATTTATATTTATACATTAATCATCATATTTATTTCAACAGAAATAATTTTCTATATCTATGGAATCAATTTGTATTTTTATTATCCACGTTTTGACAAAATAAATCAGCTCTTTTCTCGATTACCCGCTACTCCGCTCTCTCAAAAATGTGGAATTCCGTAATGTAAATGGTCCTTGAACATTTCTTCTTCCGCACACATACATTCTATTTTGCACGAATACCGGACCGTAAGAAGGTTATTATCGTGGAATTCCGCACGAACGTCCCTGGCTATATACACCTGAGCCCGAAACAAACTGGCAATCGATCATGTCGATCTCGAAGACGAGCCATATCCAACCAAAGTTGTTCGTGGAAGAAGCTCTTAAAACTGGCGGTCACCTGTTTCGTCTAAGAAATAACTCGTGACTACTGAGTGGTACAACCCAAGCAAATTGGCTACAATTTCACACTTTTGCTTGTCATTTGGTAGCTATCTATTCAGGGTAGCTTCTAAGGATACCTCCAAATTTCGATATTATGGGCGAAATTGCCAACCAAATTTGGTGTTATACAATATTTTGAATTCCCCTTGGGGGTCAAATCTTCCCACGGACATTATATTTATTTGAGTCTTTTTCGTATAGCCAAATATAACGGTAACCTCGAGTTTTGATATTTAGTAGATTTCGGTATGTTCAAGGTCATAGATCACTTACATTTCTTTTTATTTCCTATTGGTATTTCTTTTTATACCCTACACAACAATTTTGTCAGGGTATTATAGCTTTGTGGGACGCCAATAATTTGTAACGGAGCGAAATATTGGTCCTGGTATATCGATCGTCATATCTCGACTAGCTGAGTCGATATAAACATGTGTATCCGTCCATTATAATTTGTCAACACGATACAGACCACAGTTATGGACCTTTCTTCACGAAATTTACAGGCCACAGTTATGGACCAATCTTCACGAATTTTTGTATATAGGTTCGGACCAAAGAAGACCCCAATTGTTTTTGGTAATGACCCCTTAATATTTAGGGGATCAAATTGACCAATGGACTCTAGATGCCACAATTATGAAGTGAACATTACGATATTTTACATGGGGAAGGAGATTAGGTCATGGATTTATCATAATAATCTGTTCAATACTTAGAGGTTCAAATGGACTCAAACTTTGTGTGAAAAATGGAAGAACGTAGCTCGGAGAAGTTGATACTACATCCAAGAGGACTGGTTGACCTTTAAATTGATACCATTTATATAGCCACAATTGTGAACTGAACATTATAGGTTTAATACGGAGAAGGGAATCTGGTCCAACATTTACAATGTCAGTTTGGATAATGATCGGTCAATATTTAGCGGATCAAATGAAGCAAGACTTTTTTGTGTAAATTAAGAAAATCTTGTGATGTTCATACTGGAAAAGATGCTCGAATAAGACTTACTTAACTCTTTGAGCCCCGAATTTTTGTCCGTAAGCATAGAACAATTTTCTGTTCACAGATATAATGCAACTATCCTAGATAGGTTATGCATAAAATTTGGCATCGCTAGATCCGTGCATTCGGGAGATACAGTACATTCTTTCTGAAAAATAAAAGCCCAATATCAAGAAAACCAAATGCAAAATCGACGAAAAAATCGTATTAAATTATTATCTATATTCCGTTTTCAAGAATCACAAATAATTCTGAGGGCAGAATTCGTATATTTCGAGTACGAATCAATTTAAATAATTTGGACTGTATACACAAATTAGTACTGTACACATTTTGCCCTCTTCTCTATATTAAAAAGCTCATAACTTGCCCTCTTCTCTATATTGAAAGCTCATTCTTGTGATATGTGTCGTCCATAATCAGGTCTTGACATAGGAAATCCAAAGAATGCACATATACTACCTATATAATAAATATAAGCTCTAAAAAGTTTTGTTGCCTGTGGGCAACATTGGGCTATAAAGGGTTAATTAGCTGGCTTATGACAGAATGGTTGTTCCATAAGCCGAGCATAAAAAAGTTTTCCGGGCGTGTCGGTCTTGTGCGCATCTCATCCAATTCGAAAGACCATTTTCCGAGATGTTGTCTTCTACCGTCTTCCTTCTGCGTGAACCATCACTAGGCTCGCTTTTATAAGCCTTTTGAGCTGGGGCATCTTTAACATCCATTCTCACAAGATCGCCTAGCCAATGTAGTCGCTGCAGCTCAATACGACTGACTATGTCGATGTCTGAGAATAGATTTATAGCTTATGGTTCATTTTACGGCGATATTCACTATCGACGCAGATCGGCCCATAGATCTTCCGGAGATTTTTTCTCTCAAACACTTCAATAGCTGCCTCATATGCTTGCGCTAGTTCCCATGCTTCAGATCCATACAATAGCACGGGTAATATCAGCATCTTGTAGAGTGTGAGTTTAGTCTGGCGAGAGGTGGCCTTCCTTTTGAGTTTCTTACTATTCTCCACCGAATTTCAAAACTAATGTTATTAGTTTTATTTATGGCGGTACCGAGGTATATAAAATCCTTCACTACCTCCAAGCTATAGTTTTCAAGTTCCACAGTTGGTCCGAGTCTACTGGACGTCTTGCGCGTTGATATCATCAGCTTGGTCTTTTCGCCATTTACTGCCAGTCCCACTTTGGCAGACTCCTTCTCAATTTGTTCAAAGGTGGCTGTTGCCGCTCGCAATGTTCGACCCATTATGTCGATGTCGTCGGCGTAGACGAGTAACATATGTTCTTTGGTGTACAGAGTGCCATTTATGTTCACATTTGCATCTCGTATGACCTTTTCCAAGAGGATATTGAACAGGTCAGACGACAAACTGTCATCTTGACTGAATCCTCGTTCGGTATTGAAGGGTTCTGAGAGGTCCTTTCCTATTTTAACTGCTGACATTGTACCAGTTAAAGTTATTTTGCATAAAGTTAAAGTTATATGTATTAAAGTCATTTGCAGGAATGTAAAACGCAGACATGGCTTTAAACTCCTCTGAACGGTTACGGCTGTCGAATGCGGCTTTATAGTCGACGT